>NC_069717.1:695825-820825 GCF_027358585.1 Pangasianodon hypophthalmus
GTATATGTTGAGTGTATTGCCTGAATTCATTCCAATATTAAGAAGCAATGTTAAGATTCTTCCTGACAAATTATCAAACTTCTTCGATCAATTTAGGAGTGGCAGACATTTTGTGACTTCCCACAAATCACAGAAATCAACATGAAGCGTCTTTGCCAAGAGCAGCTTCCTGCTGAGGGACGTGTGGTAACTCTGACCAGACAGGATGACAGATGCTTGGTGAGTAGAAATTAGCCAGTGTTGCTAGCTACTGTGATACATCAACAGTCTATAAAAGGATGTGGATCTACTCTGATAAAAATCAGCTGTAATTCACTTTACTAAATGATTTAAAAAAAATCTTTGCTAATGCTGGTAACTATCAAGGAAGCAGTGAGATGAGTTATTGTTGTAAGCTATAGAATTAGACTTATTTGGGATTTTTATGTCATGAATCTACACCAAATTTATAATCCATTACACCATCTTTACAGGGAAGCATGGTGGTGGTAGCATCTATAATGATAATAATAATAATAATAATCAGAGATTCCAAGTAGTATTATAATTACAGTATGTGTTTTATGGGTGTGAAAAATAAAAGTGAAAGATGTGCATGTGTTCTTTCTGAAAAACAGGAAGTGCAGTTTGAGACGCTGGCTGTGGCTCTGTCCTTCGTGTCGCTCATCGACAACTACTTCAGACTCACCACGGACTCCAGTCACTATTTCTGCTCTGAAGTGGCTCCTCCGAGTCTGCTGCAGGACATCGACAGTCACTGCCACGGCCCCATCACGTAAGCCAGATGTTTACCCACTCAGCCGCACTGCTAAAACGTGTTGTGATAAGCTCTGTGATAAGCATGATGGTGGAGTTTTCCACATTTTATTTTCTCCAGGTCAGAGTTTGCGGTGCACAAGCTCAAAAAGGCTGGAGCTAAAAATGGTACATTCCTTCTTCGACGCAGCCCCAAGGAGTTTGATAAATACTTCCTCATGGTCTGCTTACAGGTAACACACTACGTTTACTTTGACCCTGTGTTCACGCTAGCGAGTGACAAAACAACAGGCAACCGTTCGTTTTCTGTCTATGTGCTTGATATGGATCTGCAATTTCAACAGTACTGGCAAGAAACAAGTGACCTTACACTTGAGATTTTCTCAATCCTATGCAAATTTGGAATGACATACTAAAGCAACAAATCCAAACAATTGGCTTGAATGATTTCTCAGATCAGTCCTACAGTGCATGTGGTCCAACACTTCAGTTTCCAACTCACAACTTTAGTTCTTACCTGCAAATAATTCCCATTTACATTTTAACACAGAAACCTAGAAAAAAATCCTGTAAGAATGGTTTCATCTTAGCCTGTCTTGCATGACGTCTCGTTAAATATATGTATAGAGACATTACGAAGAAAAATAAAGCTTGGAAGGAAGTAGCAGAGATTGGTGGAGCCTCTGGTGAGTGTATGTAGCTGGTACAGTTCATATAGAGGCTGTATGCTGTACATTTCAGCTAATATTGTTTCTCATAAGAACTAAACCAGGGCTAAACCAGACAGGCCACACCCACAAGAGACAAATTATGAGCAACATGAGCGATTTTTCACTCACTAGTGTGAATGCAGAGTTCGATCCTGTAAAGCGTCTCCAGCTTCTATTATCATTCAGACTTGATATTTCATCAGATAGCAAAAATTGTTGCTCATTTAAATAATATCTATCCAGTACATCATCTGTAGCGTGTGTGATTATCCTCCCACATGTCTCTGAGACGTGTATGTGTGTGTGTTTGTGTAACACAGACGCCGCTTGGTATCGACTATAAAGACTGTCTGATCGAGAAGAACGACAAGTTTCACCTGGCAGGAATCCACAGCTCTTTCGACAGTCTGAGACGACTCACAGACTTCTACAAGGAAAACACGCTTGTACTGTCAGACTTTCCTGTCAAACTGGGCAGGTGCTGTCCACCTCAAGCTAAAGGTACAGGACAGACTGAGGACAGATGGGTGTGTCAGTGGGACATATGGGCATGTCTGAGTGGGAAAAATGGGCGTGTCAGTGGGACAGATGGGCGTGTCTGAGTGGGACAGACGGGTGTGTCTTTAAGTGGGACAGATGGGCGTGTCTGAGTAGGACAGGTGGGTGTGTCTAAGGGGAATACATGGGTGTGTCAGTGGGACATATGGGCATGTCTGAGTAGGAAAGATGGGCGTGTCAGTGGGACAGATGAATGTGTCTGAGTAGGACAGATGGGTGTGTCAGTGGGACAAATGGGCGTGTCTTTAAGTGGGACAGATGGGCGTGTCTGAGTGGGACAGATGGGCGTTTCTGAGTGGGACAGATGGGTGTGTCTTTAAGTAGGACAAATGGGTGTGTCTGAGTGGGACAGATGAGCATGTCTGAGTGGGACATATGGGCGTGTCTGAGTGGGACAGATGGGCGTGTCTGAGTGGGACAAATGGGTGTGTATTTAAGTGGGACATATGGGCGTGTCTGAGTAGGACAGATGGGTGTGTCTGAGTGGGACAGATGAGTGTGTCTGAGTGGAATATATGGGCGTTTCAGTGGGACATATGGGCGTATCTTTAAGTGGGACATATGGGCGTGTCTTTAAGTGGGACAGATGGGCGTGTCTGAGTGGGACAGATGGGCGTGTCTGAGTAGGACATATGGGTGTGTCTAAGGGGAATACATGGGCGTTTCAGTGGGACAGATGGGCGTGTCTGAGTAGGACAGATGGGTGTGTCTGAGTGGGACAGATGGGTGTGTCTGAGTGGGACAAATGGGTGTGTCTTTAAGTGGGACATATGGGCGTGTCTGAGTAGGACAGATGGGCGTGTCTGGGTGGGACAGATGGGTGTGTCTGAGTGGAATATATGGGCGTGTCAGTGGGACATATGGGCGTATCTTTAAGTGGGACATATGGGCGTGTCAGTGGGACAGATGGGCGTGTCAGTGGGACATATGGGCGTGTCTTTAAGTGGGACAGATGGGCGTGTCTGAGTGGGACAGATGGGCATGTCTGAGTAGGACATATGAGTGTGTCTAAGGGGAATACATGGGCGTGTCAGTGGGACATAAGGGCGTGTCTGAGTAGGACAGATGGGTGTGTCAGTGGGACAGATGGATGTGTCTGAGTAGGACAGATGGGTGTGTCTTTAAGTGGGACAGATGGGCGTGTCTGAGTGGGACAGATGGGCGTGTCTGAGTGGGATAGATGGGTGTGTCTTTAAGTGGGACAAATGGGTGTGTCTGAGTGGGACAGATGAGTGTGTCTTTAAGTGGGACAGATGGGTGTGTCTAAGTGGAATATATGAGCGTGTCAGTGGGACATATGGATATGTCTGAGTAGGACAGGTGGGCGTGTCTGAGTAAGACAAATGGGCGTGTCTGAGTAGGACAGATGGGCGTGTCTGAGTGGGACAGATGGGCGTGTTTGACAGGTGGGCGTGTCTGAGTAGGACAGGTGGGCGTGTCTGAGTAGGACGCCTCCTCTGGTGTGTGCTGCAGACAGGCTGTGCTCAGTGGTGCTCTCATGGAGGTCTCTTTCCATTGTTGGGGTGGAGGGGTACCAATACTTTGTGCAGAGTAGCAGATGGACTACATGTAAATGAGTGTACCTGTGTGCAGAGCTCTCGAACCTGATCATCGTCAGGAACAGCAGTGTGTGTGAGACGCCAAGCTCCCCGACTCAGCACCGACACAGACCCAGTCACATTCAGTTCCACATGATCAAACACGAGGACTTAATCTGGGTGAGAACACACACACACACACACACACAGTACTGCTCTCAGCCAATCGTACTGGCCAACTGAGAGTGCAAAAAGCAAAATGATAAGAGTTATCAGTATAAATGAAAATACACTGTTATTAATAATAATTATTCTTATTAATTATGCATTTTTCAGAAGGAAAGTCTGGGTCAGGGCTCGTTCACACAGATCTACAGAGGCGGCAAAGTGGACCGGCAGGACGGAGAGACTCACACCACTGACGTTCTGCTCAAAGTTCTGGATGTAGAACACAAAAACAGCTGGGAGGTTTGTTTCAGGTTGATTTACAGCGCTAACTCAGTCGCTAACTGCTAATTAGCTAAGTAGCTACCAACAACAGCACAAAGTTGAAGCGTGTTCTTTACTAGCAACCTCTTAAATGCAGTTTAACCTACTCTATGCTACGGAATAAAATAATATCTAATCACACGTTTTCTGTGTAAATATGTAAAGAAGGTTTGTAATGTTTCTGTATTTAACATTTCAAAACTAAATAATAATAATAATAATAATAATAATAATAATAAACACTCATGGGTTATTTACAGCACAGTGAAGCTGATCATCATTTGGAATTAAATCTGGTTTTTTTTAGTCTTTCTTCGAAGCAGCCAGCTTCATGAGCCAGATTTCCCATACGCACCTGCTGATGGTGTACGGAGTCAGTGTCCATAAATCGAAAAGTAAGTTTCACTCACTTTTTTTAAGCAATTGAAGAAGGGCTTTCTGGGTAATTTGTGCTTGTTATGTCTACAGTGATGTCGATTAATGATTATTTAATGAACTTCACTTGACATTGGAAGTGAAAAGCCCTGAAGGTGGGGGTCTGGATTTAAACAAGGGAAACTAGATGGTGCTGGAACACAGCCACAGGGCCGCAGGATAAAATTCATCTTAAGTGCCGGTGTATTTGTTAATAAAGCTGTATAATACGTGGGTTGATACAGCAGGACACAAGTGTGTGAAAAACAACGTGGTATTTATTAAAGGCAACCCAGGAATCGTACTGATGATTCCAAGTGGAGGTCAGAGCCCAGGTAGACAAAGTAATGATAGGCAACAGGGTTATAAACATGGAACACACAACATGAGCTAGAAAACAGGGACATGAGAAACAGGAGACAAACTAATCAGAGTGAAACACAGAACAGGTGCCTACAATCAGTAACTGACCAATGACAGCACAGGGGCGGAGACAGGACCGAATACTGCGTCTCAATTCGCCTACTATCCGTCCTAAACAGTATCCGAGATTAGAATTATCGTGTCCCAAATCATAGTATGTTGAAACGAGGATCCCAGAGGTTCCCGGATGGTCGACTATTTCTGGTAGATTTTCGAAGTGTGGCTCCGTGGACATTTTCTCAGCTAATATTACCCACAATTCCTTGCGCGAGGGAGGAGGAGTTTTGTCATGGTTTGCTTCGCTGAATTCAAGGACACGTTTTAGAGACGTCTAAATGAAATATGGAAAAATAAATCAAGGGAATAGTAAATTAGATTATGTAGTATAAATGATATAAGGAATAATGAATGAAGTAAAGCTGAAATGCAGTGAGGAGGTTGTTTACGGTGACAGTGTGTGTAACTAGGCAACAGCGTTCTCGTTTCTTCCGTTACATGAAGTGTTGGTTAGTACGTCCCAGTACTTGAATACCCTTTTGCTACACACTCAAAAGTATGTAGTTTTTCTTCACCAAATGAGTACATACTTTTAGTGCACAGTGTAAGTAGGCAGACGCAGCAATACACATGGCAGAAGCACGTGGAGAATGGAAACAGAAACGCAAGCAGTGCTGGAAACTGTGACTCGCACCGAGACGAGGCATTCACGACATGTAAATTTAGAGAAACACAGTCTCCCCTAAATGCAGTCAATCTGCCGAGACACCGTTACTGCCTCTTTAGGTTTGCACTGGAGCTACGAGGTAGTTAATGTAGCGAACACGTAATGGAGCGTCACCTCATCTCACCCCAAATCTTTTTATAAATATCACCACAAAGGTTCTGCACTGGCTTCGAGCTACAGCGTTGAGCTATTCGTATCTGTTCAGAACACATCATCTGTTCATTCTGAATAATGTATTCGTATTCGGATACATCGCTCCCTCGTGTTTACACCTTTATGTCCTAAATAGAGTTTTATTATCATTCTCATGTAGCTTTTTGCTACAATTCCACTTAATAACTTTGAGAGGGAGAAACTTTCACCTTCGTATCACCTTCATAGCTCCAGTGCAAAACGAAAGTAGCGAACTTTACACACGGAACACAAGAATCAGGTCTGGGCTTATCAGCATCAGCTACACGTGAAGTACATTTCATTTTTCACTGAACCATCCCTTTAAAATCTCTCTAAATGTTAATGTGACAGACTTTTGTGTGTGTGTGTCGTGTGTGTGTCGTGTTTTGATCTCCACTGCTGTAAAGAGCTCTCTGAGAGAACCCACTGAGCACTGAGAGTCCTGGAGTAGTGATGATGATGATGATGATGATGATGCTGATGATGAAGCTCTTGTATTTTAACTCTGTGACCTCATTAATTTAACCCTTTACTTCTGTTCAGGTTACATTTATAGTTTTATTAACAGTGAAGGATAATAAATTGGATTTTTCCAGCATTAAGTGTTACGAGCTTGGTTCAGTTTCTCTAATGAAAGTAAAAAAAACATTTCTGTAGACATCATGGTTCAGGAGTTTGTGAAGTACGGAGCTCTGGATCTTTACCTGAAGAGATCGAGTGTTTCACTCAGCTGGAAACTGGACGTGGCCAAGCAGCTCGCCTGCACACTCAACTTCCTGGTGAGAGAAATCCTCAAAACATACAAACATGTACAACAATCAGTAATGAACTTTATCCCACAGCGCCGCTGAATTCTGGATTCTGATTGGTCAGAAGGTATTGATTAGTTTTCTATAACAGCAGCTCTGACAGTAGTGCAGGTTTATATTAACGCACTTGTTCTAATACATTATCGTTTCTATGGTAACAGCTCATACACAGTGACTTGTGTGTGTATGTGTATGTAATCATTGATATGATGTTTTCTGTAGGGAGAATGTGTTTATGTAACATTTATGGAAGGAGTCTCCAGTGTCAGCACTTTGTAACAGTCAGAGATCAAGCTGTAACTTTAAGACTGTTGTGTTATATTCTTTAATTAGAAAGTAACATCATAAATGAACACTTTAGACATTTTGGAAGGTGCAGTTATGGTAAAAAGCTAGAATGGAATATGTATTACACAGATATGATATGAATGTAGGAGGATATGAATATGCAGATATGGACTCTATTCTATAATAACTCTATAATAAACCTCTAATCAGAGGTAAATAATGATGGCGATGCATAAAGATTAAAATCATGGTTTGGAATTTTCTTTATGCTGTAAAACTAAAGAAGATTACTAGTTTTTGCCAAACTATTCCAAACTATACCAAATAAGGACAGGTTTTATTTGATATTGTCAGGGATTTCCCCCGAGCGCTGAGTGCTGCACACCGAAGCGTTCAGTGTGTATAAGCAGCTCACGCCTCTCACTTCCATGTTGTCTTATGTTTTGTTTACTTTGCCACGTGTGTTTTGCGTTGGTTCATGTCTTGTCTCCTCCCTTGTATTGTCATTGGTTGTATCCTGCACTTGTCCTTATCACTCACACCTGTGTTCAGTGTACCATCGATTACAGTAGTATTTATCGCCCTCATGTTTCCTTGTTTGTCATGACGTACTGGTCAGTGTTTTGCCGCCTGTCTTTACCAAGCCTTTTTGTTTCGTGTTGTTACTCTCCAGTTCTTGATCTTGTTTTGTCCTCTGGTTTGTGTATTGTGGATTACCCCTGCTATTGCCCTTTGTGCATCGCCTGACCTCTGCCTGTTTCTCGTTCTCGATTTTGACTCACGTTTTGAATTTGTCTGCCTTCCTCTCTAATAAACGCTTAAATTGCATTTGCATCCGTCTCCACTCGCATCACATGACAGATTACTTCTCCATCAACACGGATGTAGCAGGGAAGCGAGAGAGGTGTAACGCTGCAATCACTATGCCAGCATTTGACTCGGTGCACTTCCTCCAGTGGACCTTCATGTACCTCCTGGACCTCTTTGCCGGCTCTGAAGACCTCCTGAAAGGATTCTTGCTTCAGAACCAAATCTATTTTTAGAGCTTTTCGAACTCCAAACCTGAAGAGAACCAGTGGCTCATGTTCTTGTTGTCCTTGTTCACTGGTGGGGCCTGCTTGTGGGTGGAGCTTCTGGTCACCAAAACAACCATGGACCTAGGAAGTGTGGCTGAATTCATAGCTCTCATGAGGGTGATTTATGACGGTGTGACCTAACAGGTTCTTTTCCTGCCTAAGGCCAACGATGCGACCTCCCACAACCTGCTCAAGCTGCTCCTGCCTGAGGCTGACAGGGCCGGCCCCCAAGCCTTGTTCCTGTCTCATGACCCCGGCGAGCCTGTCCCAGGCCCATGTCTGCTCCCTGGCTTCTCTGGAAAAGTCAACATTGGACAATATGGACAATATTTGCCTCAGGATTTTGGAGTCCTGAACATTTTACCCAGAGGGGCCAGACATGTCAGGGATTTTGCCCAAGCGCCGAGGGCGGCACAACGAAGCATTACACTCGCATTACAAGGCATATAACCGTGTGTAGAACCTGATTTATAATGTGGACATAAACGAGGCTGAACTGATGTGATTGTGTGTGTGTGTTTCCTACAGGAGGAGAAAAACATTGTTCATGGGAACATCTGTGCAAAAAACCTGCTTCTGGCACGAGGGGGAGATCCGAACTCCGAAAACTCCGAAAACTCGCCTTTCATTAAACTCAGTGATCCAGGCATCAGTATGGCCATGCTGGGCAAAGAAGGTAAAGGTTAAAGGTCAAACATTGAAAAAAAAAAAAAATGGGAGATGTTATCTAAAAAAAGCACCTGCCCTGTCTTCCTCCAGCTGTGATTTCCAGTTCCAGTGTAAACACACTCTCTATCAGGAGGAGCCTCTTTATGACACTAGTACTGGTTTTGTGTGTGTGTTTATGTGTATGGGTGTGTGTGTGTGTGTGTGTGTGTGTGTAGTGGTTTTAGACAGGATCCCGTGGGTGGCCCCAGAGGTGTTGGAGAAGCTGGAGTTGGGGCAGCAGTGTGATAAGTGGAGCTTTGGCACGACATTGTGGGAGATTTTTAATGGAGGAGAAATTCCCCTGCAGCGCCTCGACCCCAAACAGGTGACACACTCTGAACTAATTTCATATTTATTTCAGTTTTTTTTTACATATGAATGTGAATGCAGTGTTAAATAGGTGTTTGATTTAAGGATGTTAATCCCAGACCACAGCACAACTCAGAGCACAGACACAGTTAAAGCAGCGGTGTGTAATGTTTAGACTCCACCCCCTCTGTTGGAACTGTTTATGCTGTCTGAAAGTAGAGTTTATATGGCATGAGTAATAAACACTGAGTGGTGTTGATTATTTTCCTATGACAGCACATCCACAGGTGTTTTATTCCTCTTATACCACAGCAATTTACCAACAATTACAATATTTTAGTTATTAAAGAACATGTACTTTTTATCCATTTATAATGTCCTTAATTTACATTTAATGCTGTACATCAGTGAAACGAGTTAGTTCCTGTTGTCACTTACGTTATAGCAGCTATAAACAGTCGCTCCATCACCAGCCTCTTGAAGTTAATGAGACAAAAACAAACGCAGCTCGTCATGTTACTGAGAAACCGCAAAGAAGTGTAAACTCCTCTGTCCTGAAGATGTTACAGCTTTACTTCTGACTGTTAAAAGGCTGAGTGAGTGCTGAATAAGGTTGGTGTGTTGTTGTGAATGTGAACAGAAGCAGCGGTTTTATGATCAGCGCTCGCAGCTGCCGTGTTTGGAGTGGGCTGAACTGGCTGATCTCATCTCTCAGTGTATGCAGTATCAGGCTGAGCTGAGACCGTCCTCTCGCAGCATCATACGCCACCTAAATGGCCTCATCACTCCCGGTAACACACACACACACACACACACACACACACACACACACACACAGAAACCAACCTGTGTGTTATATTTCTACAGTTATAAGACAGTAACTTCATGCAGTGTACATTTTTGTAGCTTAAAAACAAACAGGTCAGTTAAAGGTGCACTCAGTGTTTATGACACTTGCCTGTGTGTGTGTGTGTGTGTGTGTGTGTGTAGATTACGAGGTTCTGCACGCCAGCGGCTCTGTGCCAGAGAGAGACAGCTTCTGGAGAGCTCTGTGCAAACAACAACAACAGGAAGTGTATGAGGAGAGGCACCTCAAGTTCATTTCTTCTCTGGGGAAGGTGGGAACACACACACACACACACACACACACACACACACACACACCCCTCAATCAGCCACTAGATGGAGACATGTAATTATAGTCCTAGTTTACTAGCGCAGAGCTTCCCAAACTTTTTGTGCAAACAAAGCCAAATGGACATTATGAATTTTCTGTGAGCCCGAGCCTTTACCGCTCTACAGGTTAATAATATGGGATTACTGTAATATTTAAACATTTTTTATGTCAGTGCAAAGGAATATTACCAGGTATAGGAAAATATTCCGCGTCGGGGCGGTGTGGTGCGTCCTGATGCCCAGCAGAGGAGCCTGGTTTACAGAAGCAGCAGCCGTGCATGTGGCGCTGTTCACACACTCGCTGCGTATTTTATGTACATCTGGAACATTAAAAGCGAAATTTATTAGACGGCAACTCCGAGCCAAAACATTCCAGCAAGTCGAACTGTAAATGTTTAGTGATTTCATGCACAGCTCTCGTAAAACTTTCCACTGTTATCGTGATTGTTGTCATGAGCCCTTACATGTCCTTACATTCATTTCTGACCTTATATTCAAAACAATTTTTTAATCTTGAAAATCCAGAGAGCTGATATGCAAAGCAGACCTTTCGGTAGGTTTGAAGGCAACACGAGAGGTCTTTAAAATTCAAACACTACTAACACATTACTTCAGGAAATACCGAAAGGTAATTACAGGAAATGCATGTGATTAATACGTCCCATGAAAAAAATACTAAAATGACAATAAATGAACCCCAGTGAGGCTTAGCATGATCTACCTTTGGGTCATTTATTGCTTTTTAAATGTGAATGAAATGAATATCTGTGTTTCAGAGCTTTTTGTACATGCCTCTTGATGCTGTGGACACAAACAGGCCTCGAAAATATATCTAAAAAAGTATACATCGTGGATATTCTTATTTTTACCTTTACAATTCTCATTTCCCGGAAAACAGTGAAATATCTTGGATGACTCATCCTGTACTCATCTCATTTGTGTTTAATCAAACGCTTTCTAAAATGAATAAGTCCCGCCCCCACAAACAAACTGCGGGTTTCGCTCTACAGTAGCAGCTAGTTAGCATCAAACTGTCAGGTGTTTGTAGAGAAGGCGGATGCAAGTGCAGATTTGTAATTTAATGGCACACGAACAATACAGAAAAAAACGTGAATGCAGACATACGCAAACAGAAAGACACACATGGACTAGAAAACGTAACATAACAAACGACAACGAAAGAAAAAAAGCGAGACAATGAGTGAGGTGCAAGATGTGATTTAAATACTCGTGCTCATTAACAAAAATGTGACACAGGTGCAAACAGTCATGTGACATCATCCGGTGAGGTGCAGTGACTGATGGGAAATGTAGTCATGTGCCAATTTCAGCGTAAACATGGGTCTTAGTCATTCCCTTTAAAAACAAATGTGTGTGTGTGGCTTAAACATCTACAAGTTCCTGTTTAATTACATTACAAATAATGATGTAATTATATATTCCTGAATTCCTGTAATTCCTATAATTACACACAATATATATCCTAATATCCTACACACACACACACACACACACGTATATCATGTATATAATCATGTCTCTCAGGCAATTTCAGGCATTACATAAGCACTGATAATCAGCTGCACAGTATACCGCAATATTCATGCAATATTCAACATTATATCAAGTATGTTTATATCAGTATGATTTTGGTGCTGCTGATAATGTTGGTGTGTGTGTGTGTGTGTGTGTGCAGGGTAACTTCGGCAGGGTGGATCTGTGTCGGTACGACCCGCTGGGTGATAATACGGGAGAGATGGTGGCCGTGAAACAGCTGCAGTCCAACAAACAGTCCAACATGGCCGACTTCCAGAGAGAGATTCAGACCATCAGCTCACTGCACTGTGACTACATCGTCAAATACAGGGGAATCTGCTACAGCGCAGGTCAGACACACACACTCACACACACTCACACACACACACACACACGCACGCACTGTAATCCTATGACATCACAGCTTATTGTACATTTATGCTAGCAAGTGATAAGTCGCTTGTAGCCCTTGTAGTTTGTCGTTTGTGGGCGTGGCCTATTGAGCGAGCTAACTGTACTAGCTGTGTACACTTGCTTGTGAGCAGGGAACTGAAGAAGCGTCGGACCACACGTGCCGTAGGATTAGTCCGAGGAATCATTCGAAACAATCATTTGAATTTGTCTCTTCTTTACAGCATCATAATAACTAATTTACATAAAGTTGAGAAAATCTCACTTCGGATGTCACTTGCTGGTGTTGCTGAAATCTCGGCTACGTGTCACACACACACCTAGAAAATAAACAGCTATCTGTCACTTTGTTGCTCTCTAGTGTGAGCGCAGCCTACATTCCAACTACAACGCTGATATTCCGACTACAAGGCAATATGTTCCAACTACAACAGTTTGGAAAGGTGAAATAGCCGAACTACACCTATACCTTCTCATTATATCCTGTGTGTGTGTGTGTGTGTGTGTGTGTGTAGGACGGTTGAGTATGAGGTTGGTGATGGAGTTCCTGCCCTTCGGCAGTTTGATCAGCTACATGGAGAAAAACAAACACATCATCACCACACGGAAAATGCTGCTGTTCACCTCACAGATCTGTAAGGTACAGACACAAAGTCACACACACACACACACACACACACACACACACACACACACACACTCACACACTCACATACATCAGCATGCTGCTGTTCACCTCACAGATCTGTAAGGTACAGACACACAGTCACACACACACTCACACACACACATCAGCGTGCTGCTGTTCACCTCACACATCTGTAAGGTACAGACACAAAGTCACACACACACACACACACACACACTCACACACACACATCAGCATGCTGCTGTTCACCTCACAGATCTGTAACGTACAGACATACAGTCTCACACACACACACACACACACACATTGTGGATACTCTTATTTTCTTAATTAATATTCAATACTGTGTGTGTGTATGTGTGTGTGTGTGTGTGTGTGTAGGGAATGGAGTATTTGCAGAACCTGCGTTATGTGCATCGTGATCTGGCAGCGAGGAACATCCTGGTGTCGAGTGACACGCTGGTGAAGATCGCAGATTTCGGCCTCACTAAGATCGTCCCGCTGAATAAAGAGTATTATCGAGTCACACAGTCTGGAGAGAGTCCCATCTTCTGGTACTGAGCACAGCTACACTTACACTTCCCCCTTCACTTTACTTTACTGGATTTACAATTCCAGGGCTTAGGATAAATAATATAATATCATTCTTATACAGATTTCATGGTACAGAAATGCCAAAGTGTCTAGGAAACACTTCTTACAGAATAATAATTAATGGCTGTACTCAGAGCTGGAGACTTGAGTCCCGAAGTTACAGCAGTATTTCCATGAGGAAAGTTGCTGGTATTCAGAGTCGGGTTACGCAGCTGCTTAAGTGGATTTCCTGAGCTCCACATTCAGATTATTAAAATCACCTGCGTGTAGTTCACACCTCTGAGGTTGAGATTTTTCTGAGACTGTGTTTTTCAGCAGGGTCTAGACCACTGGCTTTAAACACACACACTCACCTTTAAACCCCCAGAAAAATCAGGGATAGAAAATGCAGACTCAAGAAGGAATTGTGATGCAGAAAAATCCTTTTCGTGCACTTTAAAGGGGCGATGTGGTTAATTAATTAACACTGTCATATTTATGAGCATAATATACGCCTTGGATGTATTTACAGCCAAAATATAAATCACTGTCAGACAGTGGGGCTGGACTTAATCCTGCTCCTCACTCGAGTCGACAGTCTGCAGTTACGTCTGAGGTCCGAACTCCGATGTGTGAGATTTCTGTACTAAATCCTCACAGTGCTCTGAACACTGAACTCTGCTCTGAATACGTCCATGAGTGTTTAATAACACGGTGCATTCCCAGGCTGATAATTCTCCACGCTTAAATTCGCAGTTCTCTGCTCTCTGTTCCCAACTCAGAGCCGGAACTCAGAGAGAACCGCTTTAAGAAATGATCCACGTTTCTACCAGTTTAAGAGACACAACATTACATTATCACATGTGGGAATTTCCAACAGCAAAATGACCTCAGGGGATTTACAGGCTGTACTTCCTCTTTAGGCCTAACATACACACTCTCAGAAATAAAGAGTACTGAGCTGAACCTGGTCCTGTCACTGGGGTGCTGCCCGCCAGGGGATATCTCTTATAGCTTCATGAGTTTCCTGTGGTTCCTAAATTGCAGTTATGTTTATTAAGCCATTTTAGAGGTAAACTGCATTCACATTACCGTGTTAAAGATGCTCTCTAAAGGTGTGATGTACTCTAGACTGTACCACCCCAGTGACAAGGACAGGTTTACAGTTTACTGCTTGTTTTTTTTCTGAGACTGCATGCATTGAATAAAAAAACGAATAAAAAAATACGAGAGCACAGCTGAGAATCTCAGCTTGAGGAACGCGTGACTTCCTGGAGGAACTGTGAGAAACAATGCTGAATCACTGACTTGAAAAATAAAGATGGAAAGAAGAAGCAGGTGAGATTAATTACACAAGGTGTGTGAGGTTAATGAGAACAGGAAGATATATGCCCATGTAAGGAAAGTGGCAATCTAAGAGCGAAGTTCTCATTAACATTAAATGTGTTCAGTTATTAGGTAAAAAGGCAACGTTAAAAATCCTGCAGCAGATTTTAAAATGAGATGAAGAAATTAGGAGTTTAAAAAAGATTGTGAAGCTCTGACACTAATCATGTTGGCCTTTTTAACAACATTTTTTATCCTAAATCTGTTTCAGGTACGCACCAGAGTCCTTATCAGAGTACAAGTTTTCCCACAAATCAGACGTGTGGAGTTTTGGCGTTCTTCTACACGAGGTGTTCTCCTGCTGCGAGCAGAGCAGGAACCCTAAGCGGGTATGTGAGGAATGCTAATCACGCTTGTTTAACTTTGCAATGATTTCTGATCACCATGACAACTGTGCTTATCTTTACATGCATGCCAAATCCTGAAGCATGTACTTTTGTGAAGCTGTTACGGCATTATTGTACTATAGAAAAACATGCTTTATTAGCTTGTGGATAGAGGAGGAGCTTGTAGATCTCAGGATGGCAGGAGGAGGAGCTTGTAGATCTCAGGATGGCAGGAGGAGGAGATTGTAGGTCTCAGGATGGCAGGAGGAGGAGATTGTTAGCATCAGGATGGCAGGAGGAGGAGATTGTAGGTCTCAGGATGGCAGGAGGAGGAGCTTGTAGGTCTCAGGATGGCAGGAGGAGGAGATTGTAGGTCTCAGGATGGCAGGAGGAGGAGCTTGTAGGTCTCAGGATGGCAGGAGGAGGAGCTTGTAGGTCTCAGGATGGCAGGAGGAGGAGCTTATAGATCTCAGGATGGCAGGAGGAGGAGCTTGTTAGCATCAGGATGGCAGGAGGAGGAGCTTGTTAGCATCAGGATGGCAGGAGGAGGAGCTTGTAGGTCTCAGGGTGGCAGGAGGAGGAGCTTGTAGGTCTCAGGGTGGCAGGAGGAGGAGCTTGTAGGTCTCAGTATGGCAGGAGGAGGAGCTTGTAGGTCTCAAGATGGCAGTAGGAGCTTGTAAGCATCAGCATGGCAGGAGGAGGAGCTTGTAGGTCACAGAATGTCAGGAGGAGGAGCTTGTAAGCATCAGGATGGCAGGAGGAGGAACCTGTAGGTCTCAGTATGGCAGGCGGAGGAGCTTGTAGGTCTCAAGATGGCAGGAGGAGGAGCTTGTAAGCATCAGGATGGCAGGAGGAGGAGCTTGTAGGTCACAGAATGTCAGGAGGAGGAGCTTGTAAGCATCAGGATGGCAGGAGGAGGAACCTGTAGGTCTCAGGATGGCAGGAGGAGATACCTGTAGGTCTCAGGATGGCAAGAGGAGGAGCTTGAGGAGGAGCTTGTTAGCATCAGGATGGCAGGAGGAGGAGCTTATAGGTCTCAGAGTAGCTTGTTAGCATCAGGATGGCAGGAGGAGGAGCTTATAGGTCTCAGGGTGGCAGTAGGAGGAGCTTGTAGTTCTCAGGGTGGCAGTAGGAGGAGCTTGTAAGTCTCAGCATGGCAGGAGGAGGAGCTTGTAGGTCTCAGGAAGGCAAGGAGAGGAGTTTGTAGGTCTCAGGATGGCAGGAAGAGGAGCTCATAAAAAAAAATTTGTCACATGTCATGAGACTGTTGCCTGGTTGAGAATATATTTTCGATCAGAAAAAGCTAACAAAAGCATTTAACATGTACAGTCATCTTTGCATGAACAGAAACTTGTAACATGTATAATTATAACGTTTTGTTGTGTAGCTGTCACTCCATCGGATAGGAGGTGACATCCAAGGCACCATGATGGCTGCTCATCTCTTCAACATCCTGAAGGAAAACTGGAGGTTGCCAGCGCCTGCCATGTGTCCACCAAAAGTAAAAACACACTTCATTTCATACCATGAAAGAGCACATTAATCTTTCCAATCATAAAGCCCGGGGTGTGTGATTTAATCGCCTCGTCGTTATTATGGGAGCATCAGAGCAAACCTGATAGGAATTAATCCAGACAGGTCAGGCTGGTTGTGAGGATCATCACCGCATTGACATTCGCGTGAGGAGAGACTGGCAGAAATCAGAAGGGCGTGTACGCATCAGCGTTTATGACCTAGTTTCTGATTGGTCAGGAGACCTGTCACTGCACATTGTGCAACAACATTTAAACTTAAGCATTCAGATTGTCCAGAACGAAAAGTATTTCAGTTTAATATTAATCAAACCTATTAGCCAATCCTATATAAATGCTTATAGAGGTTTTATATCACTCCTTTTATCACTATTCACAATTATAACTAATATATAATTAATATTAGTACATAATTAATATGTTTATGCCACGCTGCTGCTGGATTCTGCATTGTGATTGGTCAGAAGGGTGTTGATTAATTTTCTCTAACAGCAGCTCTAACAGTAGTGCAGCTGCAAATCGCAGGTTTATTTATAATTAATGCGCTCGTTATAATATGTTATTGTTTCTATAGCAACAGATCATTCACAGGGACGTGTACGGCGGACGCTTCGTATAAACAGGTTAAAAAATGTGTGTAATAGCTGATATGGTGAATTTTAAAGTAATTTAACATTTATGGAAGGAGTCTCCAGTTTAAGTGGTAAAGCTGTAAGTTTAAGTTTTCCAACAATCTTCAAGACAGAGGTTCTGCTAACACTCAACAGTATTAAATGTTACTATAAACGGATAAAAATCACAGCGTGTTGTTCTATAGTAAATATGAAATCGAAATCGTTGGTAAATTGCTGCGATAGAAGAGGAATAAAACACTTGGGGACGTGCTGTTAGAGGAATATAATCAGCTTTGAGGTGGTAACTGTAAGTTAGTTTCATCACACCATCCTGTTACTGAGTATTTTACTGTAACACACACACACACACACACACACACACACACACATTTATTAAGGGCTTAGTGTGTCATTGTGCCACTGATTTCGAGCATTAGTGTTAGTGAAGGAGACAATAGAAATATTTCTCCGAGGTTGTCGCTATGATTACGGGCGTTATAGGCTAACCCGAGGTGAGTCCTGGTACAAATGGTGCCTTGAGGTCCTCCTTTGATGTGAGCGAAGTGAAAATGTCTCACAAATCCTTGAGGGTGCATGAATAAAAAAAATTCCTTCTTGATCCAGACTAATCTGAGGGTTTGCAGTACATTCTCACAGACATGTAGCTCAGCTCAGTGATTAGCCTCGTCAGTCCGTAGAGAAAACAAGCTGCTGCAGTCACATTTAACAACCGAGAGCAATCAAACAGCACCTTATCCAGTGACTGTATTCACTTCAGTGTCAGGTTAGTCGTCAGGTCACCTCTCCAGAGGTAGTTACCTGATTCAGTAAACTATTTTATTGTGTGATGTATTTGCTAGCAAGATAATCGACATTAAGTACACTGGTTTATTGTGTAACTATAACCCGTAGCTATGTTCAGTAGTAAGCAGGTTTGAGATTATCTGATTGATTTGAACTTAGCCGTGTCCTCGCTGTCCCTGTCACTGGGACATACACGCGTCATTGATGTGGAGAGGACATTAGCGATGGTCATGTTTTTATTGTTGCTGTTATTAAAGCCGAAACTATATACCTACAAAGTGATAAAGGGGAAAATGTAGAAAAGCCACACTCAGAGTTGCACAGAAATGTAATGTAAAGTTTCAGTTCCAGAAATAACAGGAGTAAGCAAAGAGGAAACGGCTTGTGCAACATTCTCAGAGTTAGCTTCTAAGAAGAGGGTCTGATTGTGAGTAACATCAACGCTCTTACCTGCCATCCAGGTGTACAGCATGATGATGCAATGCTGGGCGTTCAACAGCGAGGACAGACCCACCTTCTCCCACCTACAGGACCTGATTGAGAGCAGTCTCCAGGATGAGAGAGAAGGAGCTAAAGGATGAAAAGCATACCACAATGAATCTTTTGAATATATAAATTATGTGGAATTTTATGAGTCACATGCTTGTTGGTCAGCTGCAGATTATTACTCACTCGTTACTCCTCTACTAGCGTCTTCTTAGTAAACACACAAAGGACTTCAAAGGGTTTTTACTTTTTGTTTTTAGCTGTTTAATAACCAGATGTGTTTCCCACTTAATTACTATTCTTCTTCTTCTTCTTCTTCTTCTTAGTATCATTATTACATAAATCACTTTAAATATAAACGTAAGCAGAAAGGAATCTAACAGATAAACGTAGCTATTAGTCACTTCTCTGAAACTGCCTGCAAACTCGAGGACTGTAATATAGAAAGTTAATTACAGAAGAACAGAGAACATTTCTATAAATAATTCAGTCATAATCTGTATTTTTATTAAAGTTAAGACTTTATGTAATAAAAAGCTACACTGTTATTGTGTTATATTATTTTATATATATATGTTTTCCATCATATGCAGTTAGTGATGCTGGGAAAAGACCATCTGCTCTAACGGTCAGGAAAATAATAATAAGATCATTTATCATTTAAGATCTATAATGCCTTAGATTTGTGATCAAGTTCTAAAGACAAAAATAGGACACCTAGTTATTGGTTGTTTTTTTTTTTTTTTTTTTTTTTTTTGCACTTTTTTATGGCTTTTGTACCTTTTTATAATCATATCAGTGCTTTTGAAATATTTTATTTCTATTGAGAAAATATGACATGTCTGTTGTTTTGTTTTCTTTAAGTATCAGTGGAAAATAAAATGGATTTTTGTTCTCCTTGGTGTCTCCGGGACAGTTACAAAAACTCTGAAACACAAATTTTAATTTCAAACGCACTTTAAATGTAGCTCCTGGTTAGTGTTCCTGGAGTAGCTTAATACAAACTGGTCGTAATAAACAGCAATCAAAAATTATACTGAAATACAGAAAATTTCATGTAATAAAATCAAAAGCTGCTTCAACAATGTATTAGTTTAGGGGTGTGCAAACTTACGCAACCAGGTTATTGTAGGTTTTTTATTTTTCCTATTTTCCCCTAAAATGTTTCTGATTGTTTTTCACCGAATTGTAATACGTCCTAATTTCACATTGAGTGGAAAAAGTTCTGACATGATTTATCTTGGTTTCATTTTTTTACATCACAAAAACCTGCCATTTTAACAGGGGGGTGTAAACTTTTTATATCCACTGTATAAAATAAAATATATAGATAGTATAGATAAAAAGTTCAAGAATCTAGTGCTGAGTTTGTGACAGGAACTTCCTGTTATAGCTCATAGCTTTGTGCTTTTTGCAGAAGTGTTGTGTTTGCTGCTCACTGGGCCAGGAGTACTTCTCAACACTGCACTTTATGCAAACAAGCCTTAATTACTAGATGTTTATAAAATTGCTTTTGTGCATTTGTGTCCTTGCCCTACATACGTCACACTCACGCAATACCTGACCTGTAATTCCAGAGAAATGGCAGCAGGTTAACATTGGCCTAATTAAGGGGAACTGGCTATAAAATAGAAAACTGGCTTTTAAGCTTCACCTACAGTAACCTCCGGCGAAAACTAGAAGAAAAATGGTACAGATGTGTATCATTGCCTGTGGTTAAATAAAGGTGTGTGAATACCTGTTGAGGTGTGTTATTAGCCTGATGAAGCTGAGGTGTGTTTTGACAGAAATGGAATTCCTACACCCACATGATAATTACGAGAGTGAGTGCTTATTTCTATCAAACTTTAAAGGGTTTCAGAACAGACCCATAATTCCTGGATATCATAAGGAGTGTCCTATGGGTTTAATTAATAGACATTAAATTAGCATTAATTTAGACATTAAATTCTCATTGAGCTTGTCATTCTTCAATACCGCACCAATTCAATCTAAAAAGCCAGAAACACAGCCATCATAAAGGAGCGATTTAACGTAAACCTTTCAGCTGAAAGTAAATGGAAATGTGAATTCCTTCACATTTATTTCTTATCAGTAACATAAATCATTAGTTATTGATCAAACTGAGGAGAACATTTTGTTGCAGTAAATCTATACAAATAAATTGCAGCACAAATAACTTATGTTCTCCACAACTAGCGATATATATATTTATATATATATATATATATATTACACATGTATCATATATTTGTTGAGGCTAAACCTGCCAGCAAGCACAAACGAGTCTTAGCAAAGAGACGAGTTACCCAGTGGGGAATTTATAGTAAATCTGATGAGGGTAAATGAGCAACAGGTGAGTAGAAGCAGAAGCAGGAAAATGCAGTAGTGTGGTTTCTCCTGGAGGATTCTGGGAGTTGGAGTTCGTGGAGTATAGAGAGGTTATGATAGATGAATGGAGGAAAGATTCAGTGAAAAAGAAGGAAAGAAACAGTAATAAATTACTTCAAACAATAGAAAATAAAATGCCGCCACTCTCAGTACTACTAGCTAAACTAAGTCACCTTATCTACTTGATAAAGCTTGTCTGTGTAGAAAATGCAGCTATCCCTAGCCAAGCAATCTGCATAACAGCGGCTTTATGCTAACACCTGTGTGAAGTCCTACTTCTGGTTGGAGATCTCATCACTTGGAAACCACTCGCAGCTGCTGAGGCTTAACCACATGGACATCCTGAAGATCACTGAGATGGTACCACTTAGAAACCAGGAAGATGGCTTTGGACCTCAGTTGATATGATAGCTTTAGGACTGCAATTCCCATGAACAGTTTTTCTCTCAGGTCTCCATCAGTGAACAGCTGATAACTTCAACAAAACAGACTTCATGTGTAACCTGTGATGAATTTTCTGGTTACACAACTGATCTATTTGTCCATATAGTACACAGTTATAGAAGGAAATGATTAATAATAGCACTATCGGGTGTCACCCAGATGAGGATGGTTCCCTTTTGCGTCTGGTTCCTCTCAAGGTTTCTTCTCATATCATCTCAGGGAGTTTAGGGATAAATTCGGATAAATGCATTTAAGATTTATATCCTGAATTTCTATATTTCTTAAATATTAAAGCTGCTTTGTGACAATGTCCACTGCTAAAAGCACTATACAAATAAAACTGAACTGAATTGAATTGAAGTGAATAAAGATTTACACTCACCATCCACTTTATTAGGAACACCTGTACACCAGTTCATTCATGCAGTTCTCTAATCAGCCAATCATGTGGCAGCAGCACAATGACTAAAGTCATGCAGATGCAGATCCAGAGCTGTAGTTAATGTTCACATCAAACGTCAGAATGAAGAAAGAGTGTGATCTCTGTGACATTAACCGTGGCGTGGTTGTTGGTGCCAGATGGGCTGGTTTGAGTTTTTCAGAAACTGCTGATCTCTTGGGATTTTCACAGAATGGTGCAGTTCTTGTCAGTGAGGTTTGCTTAATATTGCCACAAATTTCAATCAGCTGCAATAAATAATAAATAACCACCATGTGCTCAGGTGCATCTGGTTCACCACGTGTTAATGCAGTCATTATGCAGTTATTTATTTAATTGCACAGTTCTGCAGAACCTGGCGTTTTTCCCACTGTAGAGCTTCAGCCTGTCACTGCGGCTCAACAGAGATTAAATCTCTCAGCGAGGAGCGAGCAGGTGAACTTTAGTCATCTCTGGACACATAATTGTTGAAGAGCAGGAGCTTAGAGCTGAGGAACTCTGTATACCTCTGTAAAGACAAAACATCCATCTTCTAGAAAGATACAGTTTCTAAACACATTTTCTATCATGTCATGAGAGTGAGGAGCATGAATTCACTGGTCCAATAGAAAAAAACATACATGATCATTTAAGAAGACTACATCACTTAATGGCGACACACAGCGCCTTGGACCCTGTGCTATTATTTTTATTATTATTAAACAACCTGTCTGTCCATACAGAAATGCATTATACTATTTTTTTATAAAAATAATAAAGCATGTTCCACCTTTTTGCACACGGTACGCTGGTTATAATTTCCCTCACTCAGATCCACGTTATTTTTGGGTAGCATGTAGACTAAATGATCATGTGATACTATCAATTTTGCACTATGCTGTGATTAAATGAATCATGACGAATGTAGGGCTAACATTAACTAGCTAGTTTTCTTTTCAGATGTGCGCTAAGCAACAATGAAGGAAAAAGTGATGTGGCCTTAATAGATAATTTAAACCTTGGTTCAACGTTCATCAATCGCAATCAAGCAATTACTAGCAGAAACAAACACAAGTCCCTGACATCCTGCGTCTTCTTTCCCGCTTAGCAGTGGAATCGACTCCCGCGTTGTCTGACTGCTGAATTAATGGAAAAAAGAGAAACGCTCTAGAGCCAAGAGAGCAAAATTGGGTTTGAGGGGCATACTCTCTCTCTCCTGTCAATCACAGAGACACTAGCCAATCATGTGCATCTGTGAGGTCGTGTATGTGGAAGAGGGCAGATAGCGATGTCCTCTGAGTGTGTTACACCACCCTGTGATGCAGCAGGAGCAGCAGTTTGAAATACTGTGACTCAGAGGAAGCGCGTGTTAGCCTTCACCCTCCCTGGGTGGTAGATGTCGTATGATAGGGCTAAAGCGTAAATGTTGGCACCTCTACAGCAATTTCAGAGCATCAGTATGGCACTGAAATCAACACTGAGTGTAAAAGACAAAAACACAAAAACGTTTTGTATCCAAACCTTCAAAAACATTCCTCTTCTCTTTTATTTTTAATTAAAGTGCAGTAGGTTTCCACTTCTGTTCATAGTGACCGTGTTGCAGCGGCAGCGTCATCTGTGTCTTTGTCTTTTTATCTTATTGTAATGTTTAATTTCTATCAGCACAACAAGAGCTCATCAGCTGAGTCAAACTCCTCGTACACGAAGTGTACTTGTCCAATAATAGCTTCAAGATTCACATCATTTATAAATATTAATGAGAAAAATAAAGGGTATAGTGTTTATAAATGTAGTAGCAGGGCTTGTGAGGACATGTGGCAGAACACACGTGAGTTTTCTACAAGTTTCTCCGAACACCTTCATGTCGAGATGGTATTCAGAGCACTGTTGATCTGGGTAGCGATGAACTCCACTGATGTGTTGATGATGTTTGGTCAGATTGTCTTGAAGAACACACTCTGCTCTACATACAGCAGCTCAGCTTGCTCTTTTCTGGAATGTGTGTGTGTGTGTGTGTGTGTGTGTGTAGTGTAAAAGTAGGTTAGTGGGTGTTCATAATTGTCTTGGGTTTCGCTTGCAGTCATAAACAGTGCGCTAATCAGGCATGAGAATGTAGAGCATGATGTGTTTTTCTGCTTTTCTTTCAGGAATGTCTCGTCATTTCAGTATTAAAATGTGTATAATTAGTGGTTAAGATGTTTCTAGAAGGCATCCTTGACTTAAATAGCAGTCTGACATCTGCGCTCAATCATTCCAGCCTTAACGCCCTGAAATAACGAAACATTTCTTAGAAACAAAAAAGCAGCAAATTACCACATGTAGCCTTCAGTGTGCGCTGGAACTGTCAACCAATCAGGGCCAAGCAAGCTTTGCCACGCTAACTTTTCATTGGCTAGCACTGAGTGCACGATGATGTCGTAAAGGAAAGGTGTAATGTTGGATATTAAATATAGATAAATGTAAAAAGTTTTCCTCTTTACCATGACATGTTTAGTGTGTAAGCTAACGTAGCGAAGTGTTGAAAATACGCAGGCGACACTGTGACACTTATTTCTAAATAAACACATTAAAAAATATATATATATCTATATATTTTTGGTTATAAGACCTTAGACAAGCCAAACAGAACAGGAGGTAAGAAAGCTAGGCTTTTTGAAGTGATGAAACTTAAAAAAAAATAAATAAATCAAATTTTTGTATTCTTGTGCCACTGAGTTTTCAGATGGATTGTACACTGTATATGCTACAGCGTTGTGTTTGTGTCACTTTTAAAAACCACACTACACAAATAAAAAAATAAAACTAATAAAACTAATACCAAGTTGTTTAGTAGTTCAGAAGGTGTGGAAAGCAACAGCCAGCATTACTGAGCAGAAGCAGAACTACTTACAGCGAGAACGTTAACGCTCAGCGTGTGGAATTTAGCACTTAGATTAAACGAGTTTAATGAATTAAGCGTATAAATAGCTGCTTAATTTCCTGACAAACAGCTTTCTTTATTACATCACTAACAAAATGTACATTATTAGTGAACATTAAAAACCTGAACCTGCTGCATTATGGTCTGATTACGCAGCTGTAACGATGCGTGTGTGTAGTTTAGAGTGTTATTATCCTGAATGATTTAAGCTCACAATAAAAAAAAGAATAATAATAAGTATATTAAACCCCATACAGAATTAAACGTGTTAGCTGATAGCAGGATGTTGTAACTACCACAGCTGCTAATAATACTTTGTTTTTATTTAATAGATTATTTAAATTATCAGATGATCACACCATTAATAAATCTCGGAATCCCTGAGAATTTTACTAATCAGTTCTCAGAACCAGTGATTATTAAAAGCACAACAACTTAACAACAATTACAATGTTTTATTTATTAAACAACTCATCATACTATTTATCCATTTATAGTTACATTTAATTAAACAAGTTAGTGCCTGTTGTCACTTACGTTATAGCAGCTATAAGCACTCGTTCCCTCACCAGCCTCTCTTTATTCTCTCTCTTCAAGTTAATGAGACAAAAAAATAATCGCAGCTTGTTCCGCATGTTACTGAGAAACCGCAAAGAAGCGTAAACTCCTCTGTCCTGAAGACGTCAGAAAACTTAAAGTTACAGCTTTACCTCTGACTGTTACAAAGCGCTGACACTGGAGACTCCTTCCATACATGTTACATTTACAGAAAACTTCAACATATCAATGATTTTTTAATCCTTTTATGTGGAGCGTTTGCTGTACACGTCCCTGTGAATGAGCTGTTACTATAGAAACGATAACGTATTAGAGCGAGTGCATTAATATAAACCTGCGCTACTGTCAGAGCTGCTGTTATAGAGAACTAATCAACACCTTCTGACCAGAGTCCAGAATTCAACAGCGCTGTGGTGTCATAAACAAACAAACAAACAAATAAATACATCGTGCTGTTCCTTCAGCCCTGGTCCTGGAGGCATTATACAATATTTGTCCCGCTGTATGCGTCTATTTCTTACATTTTATCTGATTCATACCGCTTCAGCATAAGTTTCCAAATCATATAAAATGTTTTGTCTGTAAATTGAATTTAGAAAGTTGACTTATTGACTAATAGTTGACAGTGAGCAGGCCTGAGTGTGCTATTTGATTTATGTGGTTTTTTACCTACAGCTTTGTAAGAAAAAAATGGCTGACGTTCACTCATGAAGGTGATTGATTGCATCACGACGATCCAGACAGTCGTTTATCACCTGGAATCTGATGCTGTGCTTTTTCTTCCGAGACTTTATTGTGTTTAACTCAGAGCACTGTAAATGTTGAGTGTACTGTTTGTTAAATAAGACAGATGTTTCTTTCAGGCAAATAAATAAGTATTTATTTATTATTATAACACATATGGAGATCGGATTAGATTAATAATGCAGATCACTCCTTCACAAAACTTTTCTCCACAGTTGGAGGAAGGTAAATATTCTACATAACCTTTAATTCTTCAGTTAAGTATAATAATCCAAAATTATACACACATGGAGGATGCAGTTACCCAACAGCAGAGTGGAAACAAAAGGAAAGCAGGACATGTGACATTCTTCATGCTTATTATTGCATAAAGATTCCAGCTCTTCATATTATTTCAGTTATGAAGTTACCTGAACAACCAGCGTTGCTCAGAATAAAGTCTCTCAAAATGTCTGTACAATAAATAAACCAGCTGAAAGTTCAGTCTTTTGTGTGCAGTTAAGCGTTACAGATTAACCTCTTTCTTTGCGCAATCCAAATCTTTGCGATGGATTTCATTCCACAGAAGGTAAATCTGATCAGGGAGGAATTTGTGGCCAAGGATAATCTCACGGTAATGGCAGGGATCGTAAGTGTCCAGTTTGTCGGAAGGAATTATGAGGCCATCGGCCCAGACTCCCTGGTGGTCCGTGGGTTGGAGTTTGGCTCGTTTCAGACACATGCCCATGTAAACGTCGTCGATGGGCATCAGGGTGATGGACTGCGACATTTGGAGAATGGTCCTGGCAGTGAAACGGGAGTACATGTAGCCGCCTCCGCTGCAGTACGGAGCGTACAGGTCGGCTTTCTCGATCTGTTCTGGGATGAAATATTTACTGGTGTTGTCGCGGATGGGTATGCTGTCCAGGAGCAGCTGTCCAATGAACAGATGTTTGCTTCCGTCCTTATCGCCCAGCCCTTTGAGGAACTCCACCATGTTGTCCGTGTTGGCGAAAACGTCGTCGTCTCCATTGAAGAGGAAATCTGCGGTGGGACACGAGTTCTGCATCCAGTCCAGGAACAGGATCTGCTTGAGCGTGAGGTTGTAGAAGGAATCAGTGAAGTCCCACTGCACGATGTCCTGGTGCCTGTTGTTCTCCAGCTCCAGGAGTTTGTTTAACCTCCGCTTCTCGAAGCCTGTGCCGGTGGTGCCGGTCAGGAACACGGTGCGGATCCACACCCCGTTCTGTAGTCTCTCCGCCGCCCACGTTTTGCGCAAGACCGCCCGCCGTTCGTAGTTCTTCGGTGAACTTTTGATGGCCAGCAGAAAAAAGGGTTCTCGTGACCCCTTTGGAATGCTGCACTTGTTAGGAGCGGTGAGCAGCATCGGAAAATACCGGCAGTGCCTGTAATACAGAAAGTCTTGGATGTAAGTGGGCAAGGTAAAAAATCCCTCGATGTTAGCGGCAGACATGTTTTGTTCGCATGTAGGAGTCGTCGTCTCCAGAGGCTGGGCCTCACGAACCATCTTCTGTGATGTGATTTTGTCGCAGTTTTCATGCACGATGATTTTCAGGATCACGAGCAAACACAGAGAGTTCATGATGAGCAGAGCCGTGGTCTCCAGAGCCCGTCTCCTCCCCCGGGTTCCTAAAAAACAACAAAACAACACAAACAACAATTACAAACACCATTCCATCATGCTGTATTTGTGTTGCTGGAAAAATCACCTGTGATTCCCGAATATGCTAACAATCAAAATGTGTTTATAAATGTTCAAATTTGACGTCGATCACTACAGTCTTGTCCATTGCTATTTTAGATGCCATAAAATTATCATAGCCACATTGCTAACATGCTATGTTGGAAGTTAGCATCGGGCATGTGACAGATTTAGCTAGCATGCTTGTGTGCCCTTAGGGGATGTTTAATAGCTGCTCTTAATAGCTACATTAATATCTGCACTAAAATGTCAAAATTTAAAAGTTTTTTTAAAACCTTTTTGTGCTTTACATAGCAGTGAACAGTTGCTTTATCGAATTAAACCTTGGCATTATTACGAGCTTTATTTTCCTCATTAAATACCGAAATCACGTTATTTTCTAGAATTAAACTTAAAAAATAGGTTTTAGTCTTCTCTTCATTTATGCTGTAGGATCAGGACATGATTCAAATCTGACATTAAAGCTATTGCAATTTATGCCATATAAATGATTCAACAGCAGATTAATCTGTGCTGAGTTGAGACGAGTCATTAATTATAAAAATGTGTACTTGTTTGTAGTTTAGTCTCTATTTAAGTACGTGAAAATAACTGAAAAATGACCAGTTTTACATAAACACATTATCTAGTTTGGTCCATGATGGACATTTTGTGTTAATTACAGAGGAAAGAATTATAAAGCTAATTACGTTTATGGGTTCTATTACAGCTTGTCTCATCACTCAAACATGATAATCATTTATTTTTACGATGGATGTGAGTTAATGAGCAGGCATATGTTCTGAGTTATGAGGTTAAAGCTACGATGAATCTACATAACTCGTTGCATAGGTTCGTAAATTGGAGCGGTGTTGCACTTTAATTAAACCTGGGAAATAAAAGATCATAGATTCCTCGAGACTTTTGTAGTAATAATTTATCAGACTTCTCCATAACGAGAAACTACCATAAATGTAATTATCTACAAATCTGCTAAACAGATAGAATGCCCTGAATCTTAAAACAAGTTACATTTTTAAATGTAAATTTGGCTCTAACGAATTCTACGCCACATTCGTGCGCGTTCCGCAGGATTATATTATAATTTTTAGAAATGGCAGCATGAGTTGAATTATAAATAACTTTTATTATTTTTAGTCACGGGACCTTAAAGTAAAAAATCAGAAGAATTTGTCTACTTACTGTAAATCCAGCTGACTTTCTCCATGTTCACCTGAGGACACCTGAGAGAAACACGAAAAAGCATCTCGAGTCACCTTTACTTAGTAACACGACTACAGAGGAAATGTTCAAAAAAATGAGAGAGAGAAAGAGAGACTTACCGAATATTTTCGAAGTGCTTAAACACACCTGAAAAGTGTGTGTAGAGTGGAAGTAGCCGGTCCATTTTGTGGTAGTAAGATTTGAGTGTGTGTGTGTGTGTGTGTGTGTGTGTGAGTGAGAGAGAGAGAGAGACTGAGAAGTCAGACTGGCTGATAGCAAGCTTTTATCTGTAGTCTGTATTTCAGGTATTGTAATTGGGTGGGCGTGACTAATTACAAATGAATGTTAATTACAGTTTAACGACCTCAACTTCATTCTTAATTCTTTAGCAGTTCACTCCCTATTGCACATCTGAGTGTGTGTGTGTGTGTGTGTGTGTGTTTGACACAGAACAGAAAGAGCAAGACTGGTAATTTATATACACTAATTAATTAATTAAACCATTGAAATTAAACCATAGGCCTGTAACAAATTAAAAATTCATGACAAATTAAACACACACACACACACACACACATTTACTAATAAAGTCTCTTGCACTTGCTCCCTTGCAGAAAACTTCTAACTTTATTACACAGTTCACATGTAAAACTCACACAGTTTTTAGACATCACACAGGTTATATTTCACAGTTTTGACGTGCTTTTATTTTGCAGACGTGATTTTCTCACGTGAATAATTCTCTTTCACACATAATTGCAAATAGTTTACGTGAAGTTATCACGTGCAGTTTCAAGGCATAACGCTGCACTGCACTTTCACACAGCACTCACATAATCACGTGTGAAAGTTTTGTGTCTGGTTCTTTCGGCATCACCGTGACAACCCAACAACTCATTAATGTCAACGCAACATTAATGTCAGCGTGTAGAATTAACTCCATTGCCCTCGTTAACCTCGTTAAGGAGGAGATCTGGAGCGGAGCCGCATCTACGTTCGCTTTCATCTGACAGTGACGCACAGAACTTTTCCTAATATTGAGCTCAACATCTTTTAAGAGTTCCTCCAGAGGAACAAGCGAAGAACCCTTATGGATGTAGTGTTGGAGATTCTGCATGTCTTCAAGTGCTCTTAGTCTCCTAAAAGGGTTCTACGTGGAATCCCTTCTGACAGAGGAACACTTTGTTGTAGGGTTCTATCTGAAATGTAAAATTGTTTTGTTCTACTGGCATTTTGTTTATTTCTAGAAATAAATGCTTGAAATAAGAAATGATCTGCCAGCAGAATAAAACAAAGTTAAGCTTGAAATTTGTATCTAGAAATAAGCTTAATAATTTTAACTTGCTATGTTTTTTTTTGCAGTGTTTGGGGTGTAGTGTAGGAGATCCTTCACTTCTTCATTGAGTAATTAAGTGTTCTTAGCATCTTAAAGGGTTCTACTTGGGATGATTTCTGAGAGAGGAACACTTCTTGTAATGTTCTACAAAGAACCTTTAAGATTTCCCCTTTAGAGGAGACAACTAAAGAACGGTTAAGAGTGTAGTTTATGAGATTCTTCAATTCTTCATTAAATAATTAATCGTTCTTAATCTCCTGAAAGGAGGTTCTACTTGGAACCTCTTCTGATAGAGGAACACTCTGCTGTAAGGTTCCACTCTTTTACTTTTTCCTTTATTTTTTCCTTTTTACTGTCATGGATACAGCTTTTGTAGCTTTAGTGTGTATCTTTTACACTGAAACCTTTAAAAATAATTTAAGGACCCTAATTGGACCTTAAAGGCCACTTCACTCTAAAAGTTAATTAAAACATACACAATGCACCTTTCTGGATAAAAGATACACATGAAAGGAACCCCTTAGTGACAAGAAAAAGAACTGTTTAGTAGCTTTTTTTTCCTGAGAGTGCACATACGAGTCTTCAGAGGGATAACCCTGAGAGCAAACAGTCAAACACAAACACACCCAGTGATGACGACACATTTTTAAGCTTTAATTAAGCTTTAATTACTGAAGTGGAAAATTCTTTTGCTGAGCACCTCAGTCCTTTGTATGAAGATACGACTCTTTTGCCACGCTCTCAATCTCCTCATACGTCTCATACCTCTGCTGAGGCAACACCATATCAGAGTGGTGAGTCCTGCAGATCCTCAAAGACCAAAGAACACTGCAAGAACGTTTACTAAGAACTTGACTGGCGACCTCTGATTCCTTTTTCCGAGTGTTTACCCAGGAAGCCAAAATAAACATCACCATCATGGCTGTCTGAGCGACACGGCTGCTCCACACCCTGATATAATCTCAGAGATAATTATCTCGCCCAGGAATGTGGAACCACACCCTCCACCCTGTCCCCTGCCACACATCCTACACCACACCTACTGCCTTTTGTTCTCCTTTTATTGTTTACATTACAGGTGACATCTGTCACCTAAACTATACTAACATATCACTCTCAGACCTATTATTAATCAATAAATAAACACAGAAAAATATTTCTCAAAATAAATACTTCAAGGAATTAATAAATGAGTACATGAATAAAAATAACTAAAATAATAATTATTTTTAAACACACACACACACACACACACACACACACACATATATATATATATATATATATATATATATACACACCGATCAGCCATAACATTAAAACCATTGACAGTTGAGGTGAATAACGTTGATTATCTCGTTACAGCGGCACCTGTAAAAGTGAGGGATATATTAGGCAGCAAGTGAACAGTCAGTTCTTGAAGATGATGTGTTGGAAGCAGGAAAAATGGGCAAGCGTAAGGGTCAAATTGTGATGGCTAAAAGACTGGGTCAGAGCATCTCCAAAATGGTGTGCAGTGGTTAGTACCTACCAAAAGTGGTCCAAAGAAGGACAACCAGTGAAACAGTGAGAGGGTCATGGGCTCCCAAGGCTCACTGATGCGTGTGAGGAGTGAAGGTCCGTCTGGTTCGATCCCACAGAAGAGCTTCTGTAGCACAAACTGCTGAAAAAGTTAAAGCTGCTCTGATAGAAAGGAGTCAGAACACACAGTGCAGTGCCGCTTGCTGCGTATGGAGCTGCGTAGCTGCAGAGCGGTCAGAGAGCCCATGCTGATCCTGTCCACCACCCAAAGCTCCTACAATGGACACGTGAACATCAGAACTGGACCATGGAGCAATGGAAGAAGGTGGCCTGGTCTGATGAATCACGTTTTCTTTCACATCATGTGGATGGCCGGGTGTGTGTGTGTCGCTTACCTGGGGAAGAGATGGCACCAGGATGCACTATGGGAAGAAGGCAAGTTGGCAGAGGCAGTGTGATGGTCTGGGCAATGTTCTGCTGGGAAACCTCGGGTCCTGGCCTTCATGTGGATGTTACTTTGACACGTACCTCCTACCTAAACATTGCTGCAGACCGAGTTACACCCCTTCATGGTAACCGTGTTCCCTAATGGCAGTGAACTCTTTCAGCAGGATGATGCTCCCTGCCACAATGCAGAAACTGTTCAGGAGGTTTGAGGAACATGACAAAGAGTTCAAGGTGTTGACTTGGCCTCCAGATTCCCCAGATCTCAATCCGATCGAGCATCTGTGGGACGTGCTGGACAAACAAGTCCGATCCGTGGAGGCCCCACCTCCCAACTTACAGGACTTAAAGGATCTGCTGCTGACGTCTTAGTGCCAGAAACCACACACACCTTCAGGGATCTAGCGGAGTCCAGGCCTCGATATTTATAAATATATATATGGGCCTCTTTACCAAAGTCTGCAAACTTTAATATCTGGCCTGTGGTCAAAGAAAGATTTAGAGAGCAATATAATATAAGCAAATGACATGACTCAACACATTCCACAATTCGCAACAGGAAATACAGGATGTGCCGGATCCACCCTGAAGGTACATAATACTGAGTGCAAAACGCACACCAAATATTATTACTATTGTAATTATCTGTCAGTGTGGGTGTGTGGATGCAGCCTGAAACAACTGTTTTTTTTTTAATTTAATATCATCCTGACAGCTAATGAAGAACAACCTGATGATGGCCTACATATCAGCATGGATTAAAGTGATGAACTCACCTGAAACCTGTTTCCAGAAGAAAACCACAGATCACTCTGGTGAAGTCATACATTTACTTTCATGCAAAATTAAAAAGTTTTTCTCCGTTAGATCTCTTGTCACTGCTGCAGCTAGCCATTAATGTGCTTAAAGTCAACATTTGTGCTAAGTAAGGAATAAACACTGTGTGTGTTACAGTAAAATACTGAGTAACAGTATTTTACTGTAACACACACAGTGTTTATTCCTTACTTAGCACAAATGTTGACAAATGATGAAGCTGAGTTACTGTTACCACACTGACCTTGATTATTTGATTATGTTTTATTATATTATATCCATTTATAGTTACATTTAAGGTTAAATAAATTAGTTTCTGTTCTCACTTATAGTGTTATAGCAGAGATAAATAGTATTTCCCTCACCAGTATGGAATGAGAAATGTGCCACTACACTCTAAAATGTACAAATCGGATTTTTATGCCTTTATTTTAATTTGTAAGTGAAATTTTGTAGTTGAATTACATCAAACTGAAAAATTCAGATTCAAAATTTCAGAACACTACCTATTGTTTTACTTGCTGGGAAAAGCAAATGGGCACAGACCTGATTGCCACCGTTTCAGCCAGCGAGCAGTGTTTTGAGTCACTGAGGCAGGGTTTTGAAAATTTGAATTTGATTGAGTGAATTTGCAAAATATTGTGCTGCCAGAAAAATTGAATTTGAATTTTCTACACTTTATTCTTATAAGACTGTAAGAATCTTTGCACACAAATTCAAGTCATGGACTACAATTTTGGTTAGTAATTCAACTGCAAAACTTTTTGAAATAAAGGCGAAACACTCAAGTTGTAAATTCAGATTGTAGTGAGATATTTCTCATTCCCTCACCAGCCTCTTCTTTCTCTCTTGAAGTTAATCAGACAACAACAACAACAAAAAAAGCAGCTTGTCACATTTCCGAGAAACCGTAAAGAAGCGTAAACTCCTCCGTCCTGAAGATGTCGGAAAACTTAAAGTTACAGCTTTACCTCTGACTGTTACAAAGCGCTGACACTGGAGACTCCTTCCATCAATAAACACAGAAAACTTCACCATATCAAAAATTTAATGTTGTACCTAAAATTATCTAAAAAATTTGAGAAGTGTTTAAAATGTAGCTTCGTGGTACTTGATACACTCTTAGAAATAAAAGAGATCTTTAGGGGTTCATTCGATAATTAATGGTTCTTTTTAGTCTCCTAAAAAGGTTCTTCTTGGAGCTCCTTGAGATACCGAAGCACTTCGTTGTTAGGTTCTGCATAAAAGCTTGGGTTTCCCCAGAGGAACACCCGGAGAAGCCTAAGGGCTGTAAATCTGTCAGCTAGCTAGTTTAAAAGGTTGTAGCTTTTAAATGTTTATGATGAAAACTGAGCTGGTGTTTTCCTGGTGAAAATGTAACATGACAGAAAATGTTGATACAAGAAACTGAAAATTTTACAGTAAATTAACGCAAGTAAAGTTTACAGCAGATTACACTGTTTCATTTTAGTGTCACGGCGTAGTGTGTAGTAGATACAGTATTTAAATTTACTAGTAGCTCTGCAGGCAGTTTCTCTATTATATTACATATAGTATATATAATAATATTATTATTAGGGGTTCAGGCACAAAGTGCTGAAACCCCAGTGTTTTTGTTTTTATTATTTTTAATTAGGGGTGCTACAACTGAAAAATCACTGTAACTCCGTAACCCTGTGATCGATGAAGTTGAAAATTGGTACGCATCACCTTTGGTACACATGCTAACATATTCTTTAAATATGATTTGGACAAATCAACAGACATGGCCACCAACAGCCAATCAACATTCAGCAGCTAATTACGTCTAATCAAAATGTTTGTATGTAGTTTCAAAATGAGGCTGTGTACCAAATCTTTTGAGAATCAGCCACAAGGTGGCGCAATAATAAGCAAATTTGTATTTTTTTCTAATAACTCTGCATCCCTGCATGCTAGCATACAATTCTTGCTTCCTATGAATCCTTGAATCAAATGCTACAAAATGTATATCTCATTTTTATTTTTATTTATGAAATGTATCTGCAATTCTAATTTTCTGAAAACCATATTCTCATCCTAGGCCATTTTGTTTCACACAGAATTAGGTATGCACCATCTCGAGATGCTCCAGACGAAAAGTTATCAAGAGAATTTTGATTAATATACTCGTTGTGGAGATACAGGCCAATATATTTGTGGGTGTGGCAAATAAAAACTAATTGGCTTATATTTTGTGAACGCAATGTCCAAACTTCATGAAACTTGGTACACATGGATAACAGGACAGTCTGAGAAAACTTGCCAAATTTCATTAATTTCTGATGTTCGATGGGCAAACAGCAAATTCTAAATGATCAGAAATTTCTCTCAATGTGGGTGACAGATGAGGGCTGTAATACCAATGTATCCCCCAAGAGGGAGCCACAGCTTCCGTCAATTTGAATGATTGGATAACTCATCATATAATAAAAAAATGCATAGAAATTAAATTAAATGCATAGAACCATGGTACTGAACAATATCTCCTGAGTTTTATCAAATTAGTTTGCAAACCTTAATCTTAAATCTTGCAAACCTGAATTTTGTAAATCTTAATTCTTATATTTATTATTATTATTATTATTCTGCTTCTTCTTCTTCCACCAATTTCTTAAGCCATTTCATATGTTTATTAAAAAGTAAAAAAGACTAAAAACAGGGATACATTTCCAATGCAGACATTAATATAAAAATTCTGATTTTCAACAATCAAAAGAACAAAATAAAACAAATAAACAAATAAACAAAACCAGACATATCCTTTTAAACCTGTTCACTGTAGCCTATTCCAGGTTTCTTCATCCCCTTTACAGAACACAAATAATTCTAATTGGAATGTTTTAGACTTTTTCTCCACTTTGCCATGCTGCTTGGACCCCGATGATCGCCAATTGTGGTTATTATTATTATTATTATTATTATTCTGACATGAAACTGAGCGTACCTGACCAAACCAAAAGTCCTAGAGACATGAGACTTTGAGGGATGGTAGTACTCCACCAGTCTACAACGGAGCAAAGTCTCACCCCTGATCGGCCACACGGTGGCGCTACAGTGATTTCTAAAAAAGGCAAAACAAAACAAAACAAAAATGGCCATAACTTTTGAAGCGTTTGTCACAGTCAGACACTCAGGTGTCTTATATCATTGGTATCCTTGGCTCAAGAGGAACAAAATGTATATCTGATTTCATTTCCACCACGAAAAATTTTTCGCCATATTTATTTATTTATTTGTCTTTTTTTGGAAAACCTACTTTTGCGAACTAGTCCTAGGCCATTCGTCCAATTGGAACCAAACCAGGGAATAAAGATTCTCTGGAGTCCTATTATCAATAATTATCAAAAAATGTAAAAAAAAAAACTTTTGATTTAACCTCACGATGGCACGTCAAAACATTTGAGAGGGCATGGCCTCTTTTACATAAATGGCTATAACTCTGGAATTTATTGAGATATTTTCTCCAAAATTGACAGACTTATTCATGGGCCCACTCTGAGGACACATGAAAAAAAAAATTACTGAGCGTGACCAGTTGGTGGCACTGTAACAGGAAAAAACAAGAAGTTGGCTCTGACTATGGAACCATTGGTCCAACTGACTTGAAAATGTGCAGGCAATGTCTTTGTCAAAGGTCCAATCAATATTTATGTGGACAGCGTATCTTGAAAAACATGTTTGTTTATTCATTTTTAGCGGCTAATAGACAAGGTTATCAAAGGCCAATCGAACGAAACTTGGTGGACTTGCTTGACTCTTGACTAATCGGTCACTGGGGGGCGCTATTATGTTTTTCATGCTCATATATGATTTTATATCCTGCAGTGTTTCACACAAACACAAGTAATTCATACCGTTTGATGGAGCACCTCATTCTGAACAACTTTGCCTCAAGAACCATTGGCGTTAGTCAAATCATTCATTAAATATTTGCGATTACTTAAAAAACATACTTTTGAGAACTAGTCCTAGGTTTTTTGCTCAACCAAAATATACGTTTGGACAATTGTTTGGACTCCTTAGATCAATTATTACCAAAAAAAAAAAAAAGTTGAACTTTCAATTCATCGCCACAACAGCAGCCAAAAATGTTTGAAAAGGGTGTGGCCACTTTTACTGAAATGGCTGTAACTCTTGACAGGAAGGAGATATTTTCACCAAACTTGGCATATTCATATACTGGCTCAATCTAAGGTCACAAGCATAAAATGGCGGGGTTTAGCCATGTGGTGATGCTATAACAGGACAAAATATGAAATTGGCACTAAATATTGAACCACTGGTCCAAATGACCTGACATCTTGCAGAAAGTATCTTTGTCCAAGGTCCCATCAGTGTCTATGAGGACAATTGTGAATCTTGAAAAACATGGCTGCCATCAGCCAATCAATGTCAGCAGCTATTAGACAAGGTTAATGAAGGCCAATCAGAAAAAAACTTGGTGGGCCTGTTCGACTTCCTGCCCAGGAGTCTGTTCAAAAGTTGAAAAAAAGAAATGGCCACCGGGAGATGCTATTCTCATTGCATGTGTGTAAATTATTGTACAGTCAGGTCCATAAATATTGGGACATCGACACAATTCTAACATTTTTGGCTCTATACACCACCACAATGGATTTCAAATGAAATGAACAAGATGTGCTTTAACTGCAGACTCTCAGCTTTAATTTGAGGGTCTTTACATCCAAATCAGGTGAACAGTGTAGGAAATACAACAGTTTGCATATGTGCCTCCCACTTGTTAAGGGACCAAAAGTAATGGGACAGAATAATAATCATAAATCAAACTTTCATTTTTTAATACTTGGTTGCAAATCCTTTGCAGTCAATTACAGCCCGAAGTCTGGAACGCATAGACATCACCAGACGCTGGGTTTCATCCCTGGTGACGCTCTGCCAGGCCTCTACTGCAACTGTCTTCAGTTCCTGCTTGTTCTTGGGGCATTTTCCCTTCAGTTTTGTCTTCAGCAAGTGAAATGCATGCTCTATCGGATTCAGGTCAGGTGATTGACTTGGCCATTGCATAACAGTCCACTTCTTTCCCTTCAAAAACACTTTGGCTGCTTTTGCAGTATGCTTTGGGTCATTGTCCATCTGCACTGTGAAGCGCCGTCCAATGAGTTCTGAAGCATTTGGCTGAATATGAGCAGATAATATTGCCCGAAACACTTCAGAATTCATCCTGCTGCTTTTGTCAGCAGTCACATCATCAATAAATACAAGAGAACCAGTTCCATTGGCAGCCATACATGCCCACGCCATGACACTACCACCACCATGCTTCACTGATGAGGTGGTATGCTTAGGATCATGAGCAGTTCCGTTCCTTCTCCATACTCTTCTCTTCCCATCACTCTGGTACAACTTGATCTTGGTCTCATCTTTACATAGGATGTTGTTCCAGAACTGTGAAGGCTTTTTTAGATGTCGTTTGGCAAACTCTAATCTGGCCTTCCTGTTTTTGAGGCTCACCAATGGTTTACATCTTGTGGTGAACCCTCTGTATTCACTCTGGTGAAGTCTTCTCTTGATTGTTGACTTTGACACACATACACCTACCTCCTGGAGAGTGTTCTTGATCTGGCCAACTGTTGTGAAGGGTGTTTTCTTCACCAGGGAAAGAATTCTTTGGTCATCCACCACAGTTGTTTTCCGTGGTCTTCCGGGTCTTTTGGTGTTGCTGAGCTCACCGGTGCATTCCTTCTTTTTAAGAATGTTCCAAACAGTTGTTTTGGCCACGCCTAATGTTTTTGCTATCTCTCTGATGGGTTTGTTTTGTTTTTTCAGCCTAATGATGGCTTGCTTCACTGATAGTGACAGCTCTTTGGATCTCATCTTGAGAGTTGACAGCAACAGATTCCAAATGCAAATAGCACACTTGAAATGAACTCTGGACCTTTTATCTGCTCATTGTAATTGGGATAATGACGGAATAACACACACCTGGCCATGGAACAGCTGAGAAGCCAATTGTCCCATTACTTTTGGTCCCTTAACAAGTGGGAGGCACATATGCAAACTGTTGTAATTCCTACACCGTTCACCTGATTTGGATGTAAATACCCTCAAATTAAAGCTGACAGTCTGCAGTTAAAGCACATCTTGCTCATTTCATTTGAAATCCATTGTGGTGGTGTATAGAGCCAAAAATGTTAGAATTGTGTCGATGTCCCAATATTTATGGACCTGACTGTATATTATGTGCACATAGTATTCATATGTAGATCAACTTCTCCTCGTGAACCACTAGCATCAATCAAATTGTTCATTAAATATTTGAGATTATTAAAAAAACAAACTTTTTTGTACTAGTCCTAGGTTTTTTTTACTCGATCACAACAAATCCAGTGTAGTACAATTCTCTGGACTCTCTATGTCAATAATTAATCAAAAAATATGTTTATAAAAAAAACTTTTTTATTCAGATAGTCATAACACGGTTATTTACAAAATTGAGTGTGGATTAGTGTAGCTAAAAGTCAATAGCTCCCAAAGGAAAACTCAACACTGCGTGAAGATAAGGAAGCACGTCAGGCAGAAATGGCGCTACAACAGTTTAAATGTTTAAAATGCTATTTCTTTATATTTCTTAAAATGATCTTGTTTTTCCTCTGATTTAGGTGCTTATAGGCTTGTAAAATATTAAGTAATATCTTTTTACTCTTATGTTCTTAAAGGCCCTAAAGTGCTTGACCCCCGATAATTGCTGCTTGCAGCTATATTTATTATTATTATTATTATTATTATTATTATTATTAATAATTGTGTTTTGCCTCACTTTTAAATCACTTTGGAGAAAAATGTGAATGCAAAGAATAATAAAAAAAAAAGTAAAAAGTAAAAAATATAAAAGTGAATAAATATTGAATTGTATATTGAACTACAGTGTGTTTCTAACAGCTACAGAGAAATGTGTGTGAGCAAAAGCCTTATAGAAAATACACTTCATGTTAAATAAAACAAACAATTTCACAGTGTTGAGAAGTTTTTATTATTTGAGTAGAGAATTGTGAGATTTATTGTTGCTTAGTTTCATTTACAAACACTAACAGTGACAGATTTCCTATAATTATTTAGCTGATATTACAAATGAGGTTAATTATTAGTATAATATCAGGTAATACATAATTCAAAGCAGTGAGCTAAAGGCTACTAACATGCGATTCATTATGTAATTAGGGGGCAAAGTCAATGCTAATCCATTAATTTATTACCTGCATTGTAATTTACTTAAAATTGTGTTACAGCGGAGTAAAGCTCAGTGTCTCCTTATTACCATGTTCAAAAGTTTACACCCCTGATGACATGCTCGAGTTAACTGAGTTTATTTATTTATTTATTTTAATTGTTTTGATTACTGATAATTGTGATTGGTCAGAAGGTGTTGATTAATTTTCTATAACAGCAGCTTAATGTTCTATAAGTTAGAACTTTTTTTTGCTGATGTTCCTCAACATTAAATGTAGCTATAAACAAAATTTTAATAAATAGAAACTTGTAATAATTAGTAAATTGCTGTGGTGAAAGAGGAATAAAACACTCAGGCAAATAATTAACTATGTGGTAGTAAGAGTAACTCTGCTTCATCACACGACCCTGTTACTGAGTTACTGTTTTTTACACACACACACACACACACACACAGTATTTATCACTTACATAGCTAGCTACCTAAGATACACGACATTTGCTGAAATGGTTAGTATTTACATTAGGTGAAAGTTAATGTTTGTGAAACATGAATACAGTCGGATATTTAAAGCTCAGCATTTCTTTTGGCTGTTAGCTGATTTTAACTTACTTACTTAATATCGTAGTTTTCTATTAAAAGAGCAAGTTCTGTCCAATCAGGGGCTTCCTCTGCCCAGCCTGGGGCTCCGTATCAGTAGGTGAAACTAGCTTTTATGATTAGCGGTGTCTGTTTACTCTCCTGAAGCCTCAGGATTCAGCTCCGTTTGGGAATTTACCTGATTCCAGTAAATTATCCTGTTTAACACAGTTCACACTGTGCTTCACTGCTACCCTGCAGGGCTGAAACTGGACTCACCGTGGTCATGTGACCCGGGCAGGAAGGCAGATTTAGGCAAGGGGTGTTCCACAATGAAGCAATCTGACCTTGCATCTCAGGTTTTAATCTGCACATTGTTCTACGGTTTTCAGCATGCTGTAGGGTTTCAGCAGAGGATGTGACTTGGGTGTGGTAACCAGTAAATATTATACAATTGCATGCAAATGTTTTCACACCCTATCTCTGAGATGATGAAACTAACAGAAACTTTAATGTTAAGCTTCAGAATAAAAATGCTTAAATAGGATGTGATTAGTGCAGATTAAAACCTGAAGTGGAGTGCTGCTATTAGAAAATAATCAACGATTGGGGTGGCGTGATAAGTTCCTGTTACCACCACAAAGTTGATTAATTTCCTATAGCAGCACATCTTCAAGTGTTGTATTCCTCTTATACTGCAGTAATTTCCCAACTATTACAATTTTTATTTATTAAAAAATGACACATCATACTTTTTATCTATTTCTAGTTACATTTAATTTTATGGAACATCGGTGAAGCAAGTTAGTTCCTGTTCTCGGTTACGTTACAGCAGCTATGAACAGCAATTCCCTAACCAGCCTCTCTTTTTTCTCTCAAAGTGTAAACTCAAAGTGTAAACTCAAAGTGTAAACTCAAAGTGTAAACTCAAAGTGTAAACTCCTGTCCTGAAAATTAAAGCTTTATCTTTGACTGTTACAAGCGCTGACACTAGAGACTCATTCCATACATGTTAAATAAATATCTCCTTACTTTAAGACAACTTCACTATATCAACAATTAATAATCAATCATTTCCAGCCTTTATCTGTTCTGTATTTTTCCATCAAGGTTGTTGATTAGCTTAGACAGGGAAAATACAACTCATTTTTTAAAAGTAGGACTTTACCCTGAGGTCATTAATCCCCTTCACTGACCATTAACAAAACAGCTTAATGATTAAGTCACATGGATCTGTTAATACTCCAAAAACAAACATAAGATATGAGATTAAAGCTGCACTATCAGACAAGTAACACAATTTCATGCTAGCAGGTGATAAGCTGTTGGTAATACTCATCCAGTAATAAAACATTTACAGTCTTTGGCACAAACTGTTTATGTGTGATGCTTGGTGTTGCATGTCAGTGTTCATTAATCTTGACTTTTGCTTGAGAAGGTGCCAACCCAATGCCGGGAATCTAACCTTTTTTTCCCTTTTAAAATCTCATTTCCTCCTACAGTGGACGAGAGAAATATCCTCAACTTCCTCCATTCAGTAAAAAAAAAATCAGATTACCAGAAACTCTAACACATGATATGTTGTATGCAGCTCTTTTCATAGAACCGAACATTTATAGAATCTCAGAAGCACCAAGATGCCACTGCTGGTTCTTTAAGGTTCATCTGCTCAGCTGTACCCTGTCTAAAAAAAAACAAATGAATAAAATGTGAACTCTGAAGTGTGTGGTGTCCCAGGCAGCAGCGCACACTGACGTACGTGTCGTTCATTACTGTAGTAAAGTACCTTCATTTCAGTATTTCCATTTCTGCAAACTTTACACTTTTATTCCACCACATTTCAAAGCAAAAAATTCTTTTACTTCATGACTTCTCACTCTGAAGTATTGGAAAACTGGATTGGCTAAAATATGTGAATATGACTCACTTTTGAACTGAAGCACGCTGATCACAAATCGAAGAGAAAGCTAGCCGAAAGTTTCAAGAGCTGGAAAATACCCAGTGGATCAAACGTGGCTGGTAACTGAGTGCCTTTGACACGCAAGTACAGTTAACTGCAGCTTCTTTAAGTCCAGTAGAAATGTAAATAGAAGACTTCTGCTTTTACCCGAGTAGCACGTTAGCAAAGAATAGTTTACTTTCATTCAAGTACATGACTTTTGTACTTTGTTTACTGCTGATCCCAGGAGAGAAGATGTTTTCTCAGAAGAGATTCTCAGCCCCACACAGGACCAACAACTGGTCACAATCACATCAATCTGTACACTGAGCTTTTATTATAGCATTATGGGAGAACTGAGATAGAGGACAAAGGACACACTTGCATACACACACACTTGTATGCGCACACACACACACACTCATATACACACACACTCATACACACTCGCATACACACACTCGTATGCGCACACACACACACACACACACTCATACACACACTCACACACATATACAGTTGTATACACACACTCGCATACACACACTCACATACACACACTCACATACACACACTCGCATACATACACACTCACATACATACACACTCGCATACACACACACTCATACACACACTCGCGTACCCACACACTCGCGTACACACACACTCATACACACACACACACACACACACACACTCGCATACACACACTCATACACACACACTCGCATACACATACACATACATACACACTCATACACATACTCGCATACACACACACTCATACACACACATACACACACTCGCATACACACACACACTCGCATACACATACACACTCGCATACACATACACACACTCATACACATACACACTCATAGACATACACACACTCATACACATACACACTCATAGACACACACACACACTCATACACATACACACACACTCGCATACACACACTTGCACACACACACAGTCTCAAACACACACACACACGCGTACACACTCATGCGTATACACACACTCACATAAACACCATTGGGAGTGAACTTTAATGCGGTCTATTTCTTGTTAAAACAGAGTTTCTTCATCGCACTTGAGTGGCTTTTATGGATCTGCTGTAATTACCTGACGGAGCTGAGTCACCAGGATTGAGAAACTCTGAGCTAAAGAATAAAAGTGTGATTAAAAAGTTCATTCCTGTGTGAGTGCAGATGGAGAATTACTCTGATGTAATAACTCAACCAATCATGAATGAGCTCATATATTTGGAGTCAGTCATCTTTGATATGATGAGATTAAAATGAGATTTACTCATTTTTTCCCTTTTGGAAGGTGAGGCAGGCTTGTCTCTGCATTATTCTAATCCACATTAACGTGATCTCGAGATCTGGAGCGATTCCACAGTTTCGAGTTAAGTCTTCTTGCACTTCTTGTCATTTTTTTTAAATATAGTTTATTAATGTGCCAGGATGTAGAAGAGAAATTTTTTTACAAAAATATTAAATACTTTTACAAACAGAAAACAGACATCCCTCAAACCCTGCCCTTGCCCTCAATATGATGTATTAATATACACTTACACAACATAATTTTTGCTCCAATACACCACGGTTACCAAATAAAGGCTGCCAAATTTATTTTTCAAACTTATATTTTTCAAAATTAATTTTTTTCTAAGTGTAAGCTTTTTTTTTTAAATAACTCATTGAGTTATAATCTGAGTGTCTTTTCCTTCCAAAATATTTAGGTTTTTTTTTTCTGCAAGGAGAGTGTAGGACAGCAGTTACTGTTGAGTGTCTTAAACGCAAGAATCTCTCAGATATTTAACATGTTGTCACAGTGGAAGGGCTGAGACCGATGCAAATGCAGTATCAATAGTTTAACGTTCCAAGCAAACACGAAAGATGGGTTCGTGATAAAACACGCAAGGATTCAGGAGATTGACAAACAGTATAAAGAAGCAAAACCAGGACACAGAAACCAGGAACTAGAAACAGAGCCAAAAAAAACAGGATAGCAATCAACAAACAAAGGCTTGGTAAGTCAAGTGATGCACACTGGGCATTACTTCGCACTGAATGTCCAAGGTCTGGTCCTATAGGATGTGAGTGTAATTGGAAACAGTCGTGTGTGATTAGAACTCAGGAGATGATGAATATGACTGCTGAGTGTTGTCCTGGGGGATTGTAGTTTATAGTGGCCATGTTTGAGGGATTGTAGTTTAACCCTCCCAATCAACCAGATACTCTAATTTGCCATTTCTGCAACAGGAATTGAGTATTGTCTTGACTATATACGCTGGTTGACCATCAATGTCGAGGGGAGCTGGAGGGGTATCTGGAGGCATGTCAGTGGCTGGGGGTCCTGGTATGACAGGTTTCAGGCACAAGGGAGCAATGCAGCAGTGACATGGCGGGTCTAGTTTAATTGTGACTTCATTTATTTGTTTCAAGATTTTGAAAGACACGATGTACCTGAGGCTTAGTTTCCGGCAGGCTTGGGGTTGACGGAGGTCTTTAGTGGCTAACCAGGCTCTGTCCATGGGTTGATAATTGGGGGCCTCTCCTCGGTGCCAGTCAGCAGTTTCTTTATAAGGCTGAGCCACTTGTTCCAAGCATTGATGGGTGCTTTCCCATACTTGTTCACCTCTTTGGAACGAGTTATCTACTGCTGGTGAATCGGTCAGGTTGGCATTCCAAGGAAATAGCGGGTGCTGGTACCCGAGCACTTATTGAAAAGGAGTGAGCTGGGTGGCTGGGTGGCTGAGTGTCTTAGCGAGTTCTGTGCATATTCCTCCCAAGGCAAAAACCGGGACCAATCCTCCGGGTTGTTGGCACAGAATGTTCTCAGGAAGCGGCCAATCTCCTGGTTGGCCCTCTCTTCCTGTCCATTGGCCTGTGGGTGGTATCCAGAGGTCCTCTGGGATCCCAAAATAGATGAATACATGGTCAAAGAAGGCAGTGGGCAGAGGAATGAGTGACCAGGGCCTCTGTGGTATGAGCAAAGGCATTAGCTTTCCTGCTGGCAGAGTTCTGGGGGCCTTGGCTTGGGCACAGGCAGAACATGAGGAGACTGTACGGTGTACATCAGCAAGCATATTGGGCCACCAGTACCTGTCACGTAGCAGGTGGTAGGTATGTTGGGTCCCTGGATGACCAGTGGCTAAGGAGTTGTGTGCCCACTTCATGAGTTGAGCTCGCAGATGGGTTGGAACAAATAGCTTGTGCAAGCGATTGCTTGGTCCATTTCCCAGGTGATAGCTCTCACAAAGCAAGATGGAGAGAGAACATTGCTTTTATGAGGGCAGGCTGCATGCATGCGTGACAGGGCATCAGCTTTGGTGTTCTTGGAACCGGGTCAAAAAGAGAGGGTGAACTGGACCCTAGCAAAGAACAGAGACCAACGGGCTTGGCGAGGGTTAAGACATTTTGCTGTTTTGAAGTATAGGTTTTTATGGTCAGTAAAAATGATGAATGGATGAATGACCCCCTCCAGCCAATGACGCCACTCCTCAAGGGCCAGTTTTACTGCCAACAGCTCTCTGTTACTGATGTCATAATTTTGCTCAGATGGGGTGGGTTTTTTGGAGAAATAGGCCACTGGATGAAGCTTGGGTTTTCTCAGAATCTTTGTGATAAGACAGCCCCTACTCCAGTTTCTGAAGCATCCACTACTACAATGAAGGGTTTTGATGGGTCAGGGTGTTTCAATACGGGAGCTGTGGTGAAGGGTGTTTTCAGCCGGTTTAGGGCCACCTCAGCCGCAGAGTTCCATGCCAGGTGCTTTGTCCCCTTTTTAAGGAGTGAGGTCAGTGGGCGAGCAATGGAACTAAAACCCCAAATGAAGTGCCTGTAGAATCTGGGGAAACCTAAGAACCACTGCAAGTCTTTGACGGTCTTGGGCCATACTGTGACAGCAGACACCTTAACTTGGTCCATAGTAACCCATTCCAGGCTAATGATGTAACCCAGGAAGGAAATAGTGCTTTTGTGAAATTCACACTTCTCCCTTTTAATAAACATAGCGAACATGTGAATTTCATAGGATGGGGGGTAGATAAGAATATCATCAATGTATGTGATGACATATTGGCCTAACATCTCTGTCAGGACATCACTGATAAAGTTCTGAAACACTGAGGTGGCACAAGAGAGCCCATATGGCATGACACAGTACTCATAGTGGCCACTGGTGGTGCTAAAAGCAATCTTCCACTCATTTCCCTCCGGGATGCAAACTAGATTATATGCACTGCGCAGATCCAACTTAGTAATTATCTGAGCTGTGCGGAGTTGTTCGAATGCAGATGGGACTAGGGGTAAGGGATATCGATATTTCACGGTGATTTGGTTAAGGCCCTGATAGTCTATACAGGGTCTGAGACCCCCCTTTTTTCCCCAAAGAAAAATCCAGCTGATGCAGGTGATGTGGAAGAGCAGATGTATCCCTGCTGCAGCGCTTCTTGAATGTAATTCTCCATGGCTTTCTGTTCTGTGATAGAGAGTGGGTAGATTCTGCTGCAGGGTGGTGTGGTTCTAGGAAGTAGCTCTATGGCACAATAGTAAGGGCAGTGCGGAGGTAAACCACTGGCTTTAGCTTTACTGAAGACTTCAGTGAGGTCCTGGTACTCAGATGGAATGTCGATGGGCACAGGATGATCAGGACTCTGTACCGAGGTACCGAGCCAGTGGTGATGACATTGGGCCATGGCCCACTTCAATGTCTTGCTGGTGAGCAGATTCATGAAGCAGGTGATTTTCTGTGACTCCGATGTTCCCTCGTGGCTGGCGAAATAAAGGGAACACTGCAGGAGGAACCCCTTACAAAGTGAGGTGTCGCTGGTGAATTTATCCAGAGCCGGCATCGGTGCGCTGGAAGTTGGTGCAGGATCACGAAGCACAGCGGTGGAGGCGAGGGCTTGAGCCAGATGATGTTGCTGCTCTCCCATCAGTTGTCCTTAGCGTAAGTCTGGTTCTCCTGCTGCATCCATATTATGCAGCGAAGTAATCTGTCACAATGGAACAGCTGAGACAGATGCAAATGCAATATCAACAGTTTAAAGTTCCAAGCAAACAATTCCAAAATGAGAGACAGGCCCGAGGTCAAAAAACACGGAAGGATTCAGGGGATTGGCAAACAGTATAAATTAGCAAAATGAGGACACAGAAACCAGGACCTAGAAACAGAGCCAAAAAAACAGGATAGCAATCAACAAACAAAGGCTTAGTAAGTCAGGTGATGCACACTGAGCACTGAATGAATGTCCAAGGTCTGTTCCTATAGGATGTGAGTGTAAATGGAAACAGGCGTGTGTGATTAGAACTCAGGAGTTGATGAATATGACTGTTGAGTGTTGTCCTGGGGGATTGTAGTTTGTAGCGGCCATGTTTGTATGCCGTGGTGTATTCTGGCAAGTTGAGTTCAAGGAAGGGATAGACCTGACACACATTTGCCAGCACCTCAAAGATGTCCACCCAGAAATCCTGGAACTTACAGCAGACAGTAACGCTATGAATGTGAGATTCTTCTGTTATCACATTTATTACAAATTGGAGAAATGTTTGGAAAGAAGTCTGCAGTCTGGTCTTTGAGTCGTGTAACCTCTGTATGGTATTAAACTGAATAAGACAATGAGGAGCATTAAGTGAACAATTCAACTCAATTCAATTCATTTTTATTTGTATAGCGCTTTTTACAAAGGTCATTGTCTCAAAGCAGCTTTACACAAACAAAAGTAAAGTGAAGTGTGTGTGTGTGCCGTCTCTGATGAGCAAGCAGGGCGACGGTGGCAAGGAAAAACTCCCTGAGATGGTGATAGGAAGAAACCTTGAGAGGAACCAGGCTCAACAGAGAACCCATCCTCATATGGGTTTACACTGTAGTGTGCGTGTGTGTGAGTACAATGTGTGTTGGTGTAGTCCATGGAAAACAGCTGAAGCGTTTTCGTGGCAGTATGAAGCATTGCCGGTGGACAGGTCCAGAGTGAAGGAGGGGGGAGGTCTGGATCACCGGCAGCTCAGGAGTGTAGCTCGGCAGAAGGAGAAGGAAAGTGGTTAGGTAACAAGTATTTCTGTTATTCAAACAAGCTTTCCACATAATCTCAGAAACCTCTACGCCTAAATCTTTTGTCGGCAACGTTTTAATAGCATGTGTAGATGACATGTATGAGGCTAAAGAGGGAAAATATTGTAGGTTACATATTGAGTTCTAGATATAAATGCTGCAAACAAATACATTCTCTTGCAAATAGTACCCGATGTGATTATAAAAAGATGTTGCAGTTGTTTGGGAAGATTTCACACAAGTAGCAGCAATCATGGTGAAGGAGCTTCCTAAAGTTCTCAGAAACAATATTATTAAACACTCGAATGTAAATAAAGATACAGAGGCATAGCAAAGACCTTAAACATCTCTGTAAGTACAACTGGCTCCATAATATTCAGGTGGAAAGTTCATGGAACAACAAATTTCACACTCGCAAGATTTCACACCACACTCTTAGACACCACAAACATCTCGGTTCCTACACCACAAGCTAAACTCCTCTGCTGAAAAACAAGCACAGAGATGTGCATCTGAAAGTATATACACAACTCTGAACTCTTTTGGAACAATATATGTACTCTGATCAGATAAAACAGAAACAGAACTCTGTCAATAATTCAGCTCATCATGTGTGGAGAATGAAGGGCTATGTGTATGATCCCAAGAACACCAAGAACACCAGACCCACAGTGAAGCACAGTGATGGGGGCATCATGATATGGAGCTGCTTCTCTGCAAATGGTACTGGGGCCACTGAAGGAATCATGAATGGACCGACGTAGCAGGACAAATTAGAAGAGAATTTAATCTCATCAGCCAAGAAATTGAATATGGGGAGAAGATTGACATTTCACCAAGACAACTAGCCCAAACACACAGCCACAATAACTCAAGAAGGTATGTCTCCTGACCTGAATCCCCGTGAAAGTTAACTTATAAATTGTGAGTCCATCAGAGGGTTCCTCGTACTTCTGGGGAATTGAAGATGAATGTGAATCACTTCTTACCCGTGATGTCTCCAAGCTGTAATTATCAACAGCTGCTTTACAACAAAGTACTAATGTTGGTCATTTGTGCAGTTTTTCCCCTCTGTCAATTCTGTTTTCTTCGTTTATGTTTCTGAATACATATTTTTGTTCATATTTATTAGTACAAAGACAAGTTAAAAGATATGATATGTATAAATGTGAAGTGAATATATGCACTGGAATTACAATAACAAAAGTGTTCATTGATAACAAAATCTTGATGTTATAGCTTTTTACTGAAAAACTGACAGCAATGTTTTCATAAATCTTCACATATTAGTCCTTAATATTGAAGATGTCCACTATGAAGCATGGTGGTGATAGCATTGTCTTTAGCATTACCCTTGTCTATTTAGTTGTGTCTCTGACTAATCCCCTCTTTACTTGGTCACTGACTCCTCTAGGCAGAACATATCTTTTGATATGTTCAACGTTTGAACTTCTTTTGCCCCTTTGCTCTTTGAGTGCCCTTTTTGAAAATTTTTTTTGGTAATAAATATGTATATATTTTAAATATTAATATGAATGAAACTGTGTATAAAGAACCACATTCCCCTTCTCTTATTTTCTTAGTATTTCTTTTGCAACGAGTTCATTTTCTTTCTCTGTGTTAGTCTAAGATGGTTTTATATAATTCTCAAGCCTTTACCAAGTTAAATTTCACCCTTCTTCTGTAAAGTTATTTTGAACAGGTTTTGTAATCTGATTTACCATTCTTTTTTTCATTTCTCTACTCCAGCTCAGTTATGTTTTCTTGTTGAAAAGTGTGATGTCTTTGGAATTGTCCATGATTAATCATTCCAGGATTTTGGGGATTTTACTTTATGTACAGTGCTTTAAAAACCCAGTGTTATTCGCCCTAATCCATGTGTAACAAAAAGTCCCTCTTTTATGGCCATTTTGTTTATGTGAGCATTGTCAGGGCAGAGCCATGTAGTTAATGTGGTTTTATTTATGCCAGGGAAAAAAGTTGTGATTCACTCCTTAAATCCACAGAATGCAGCTCAACCTGTTTTGGATTCTTTTGTTTCGACTCAGTCTCATATTTCAGAAAAAGACAAAATAAACAAACACTCCTTTCTTTAACACTGCACCAATATACGCATGATGCAAATTTCACACGCACCATTATCCTTTATAGGAACTAAAGCCTGAAGCTGTTCTGCTTCTGCAGATGTAGGAGGTATCCGCCTGGTACCCTAAAGATTTACATATCCCAAAAACACTTCCTGCACAAGTCTCAGCCTTGCTTCAGTGTATATTCTCACCTGGATTCTGGAGAGCTGCTGCTGTTATCATAAAAACAGCCACTGCAATGAATTTCATGCTTTCAGTCTAATGCAATGTTTTGAATTGCTCAACAACACTTGATTTCACCACTTCACTCTTAACACAAATATCACACTTCTCACCTGGATTCTGGAGAGCTGCTGCTGTTATCATAAAAACAGCCACTGCAATGAATTTCCTGCTTTCAGTCTAATGCAATGTTTTGAATTGCTCAACAACACTTGATTTCACCACTTCACTCTTAACACAAATATCACACTTCCTAACGGTGTAGAGGCTTAGTGATGACTAATGGGTGCATGATTGTAAATAATCATGGTGTATTTAATCATCAACAAACATATATTAAAAGCTATTAAAAGTTAATGATTTCTTACTGCAGATGTCTCAAAGCTGCAGTCACCAACAATGGTCGTTCATTTGTGGTGTCTGAATACATTTTTCAATATCAGTTTAGTTTTGTAAACATAACTTTGTTCATGTTTATGAATGCATATTTTTTTGTTCAAATACAAAGATACAAAGCACAAAATTAAAAGACATGGTCTGTGTAAATGTGGAGTGGATATTTGCACAGGAAGTAGATTAAATAACAAAAAGTATCCAAATGCTTATTTTGCCCTCAATGTATACTGTATATAAACACTTTTTTAGTGCATGGATGACGTAATCCAGTCAGTCGAGCACTTTCTGTGCAGAACAGTCAGTGACTGAAGTTGAACGTTTTACTGTCATTTATAGTTTTGAAGGAAAAGAACTCTGTACTTTTGTAAAATTCACTGCTAAGATGTGATGTAATCTTCATTTCCCAAACACAGAAAATATTATGGAAGAACAGAAGGGCAGAAATGAAACAGATGATTACAGCAACCACGGAGGTGAGTAGTAGAACTGTGCATGCAAGATGTAGGGAAGTGAGGCAAAAAGGCTGCAGGAAATGCCAAGAGAAGCAAGTAGGTGACAGCTGCCAACACTGCTTTAAATGTGGACTTTTGGGCCACTTATCGCGTGGTGTATGGAGTACGGAGCCCACAATCGGGAAACGAACAGGGACTGCTGAGAAAGAGCCATCAGTAGCCCTCCCTAAAGTGTCCCATTCACCATAAAAAAAAAAAAGATGAGAGAATCACGCTACGTAATCAGTCTCAACCCGTCACTCAAAATACCACTGCACTTCAACCGGACCTCAGTAAATGCTGCCGCCAGCCTCTGCACAGTAAAGTATCTGTCACCTCAACATCAATCACAACTCATTAAATTAATTGGAAAGCGATGCATGGTCAGCTGTCACCTGAATGATCAGCCTGTGGAGGCATTGTGGGACACAGAGGCACAGGCCAGCATTGTAAATGACGGCTGGCAACTACAACACCTGCCCCACACCATAGTTCAACCCCTCAAAGAGCTGCTAGGAGAGGTGACACTGACGGGCCTTGCTGCTAACAGTACAGCGATTCTGTTCATGGGTTGGATAGAAATAAGCTTTCAGTTGGATGGGCCAACCCCAACACCACAACTGAAGGTGCCCATGTTAGTTTCAAGTGACCCAATGGTAGTGGAAGATACCATCATAGGCTACAACGTAATTGAGGAAGTTTGAGTAAAAGGAGTAAATGACAGATAAGGACACAAGAAAAGGGAAATAATACACACAATGACTACAGCATTCTCCATTACACAAAAAGATGTGCACACCATGTTGAGACGCATACAAAACCAAGAGCAAGATTTGAATGTGGGTGTGGTGAAAACAGGGAGACAGGTGGTGTTCCTGCCTGTGAGTCAGATCAAATAAGTCAAGGTGTGGGCTCACATAAACTCTCAGTACCAGGGTCAGGAACTGTTCTTTTCTCCAGATGAACTCGGCCCACTCCAGGAAGGTCTAATGCTGAATAAGGCACTAGTAAAGGTTCCTGAGAGGTGCAGAAAAATATGTACACATTTCAGTTGTGAACACAACAAATCAGAACATTACCCTCCACCAAAATTAAATCCTAGGATACCTACAGTTAGTGAAAGGCCAAAGGCAGTCCATAGAATGGGATCCTTTTGTGAAGTTGGACCACCTCACTGATGACCAGCAAAAAACAGTAAGTGAAGTGCTGAGAGAAGAGTGTCATGTGATGACAATGACACAGGATGTATCCCATTTTTAAAGATGCACATAACACTTCAGGACACTAGACCAGTGCAGAAAACTTATGTTTTGAAGCCTTTGCATGCTGAGATCAAGTAGAAGTTGCAGGACTTGTTGAATAAAGTGTGGGTGATACCATCTAGATTTTCATACACCTCCCCAGTGGTCTGCATAAGGAAAAAGGATGGCTGCCTATGGCTGTGCTGTAACTACTGTGAGTTAAACCCCGTGGGGGCTGTACCAGTGGGTTTGTATTCCTTTTGGGCTCAGCTTGGCACCAGCTGAATTCCAAAGAAGCATGGAAAGCTGTCTGCCAGGCTTCAAGGATACAATCTGACAACAATTTGGTACATAGTGGTAGTTTTGAAGAGCACCTAGCTCGTATCTGACTAGTTCTGAAGAGATACCAAAGAACAGGGAGCAAAGCTTACTTCAAGAAAGTGTGAACTTTTTAAGTACAAAGTGAGGTTTTTGGGAAAGTTCAATTCAATTCAATTATATTTATATATCGCTTTTAACAATGGACATTGTCACAAAGCAGCTTTACAGAAATAAATACATTCAGGATGTAAATTGTAAATGTATGAATTTATCCCTAATGAGCAAGCCAGAGGTGACGGTGGTGAGGAAAAACTCCCTGAGACGAGGTACCAACAAATAGTCTGCACCTTTTGATTGAATTAGATGTGACATCAAAAAATACCAAAATTTCGCTCAGGTACTGAGGTGCGAGACCATTCAGTCCTTTATAGGTTAATAGTAGTATTTTATAATCAATACAAAATTTGATTGGGAGCCAATGCAGTGTGCATAAGATAGGGGTGATGTGGTCATATCTTCTGGTTCTAGTAAGGATTCTGGCTGCTGCATTCTGGACTAACTGGAGCTTGTTTATGCTCCTACTGGAACATCCAGGCAGAAAAGCTTTACTATAATCCAACCTAGAGGTAACAATATAGTGACAATATATTATAATATATAATATATAATATATTGCTTATCTTAGCAATATTTCTGAGATGAAAGAAAGCTATCCTAGTGATATTATCTACATGAGCTTCAAAAGAAAGACTGGAGTTAGTAATCACACAAAGGTCTTTTACTGCTGCACATGATGAAACAGAAAGTTATTATGTAATCAGAAAGCTTACTTCTAGCTGCATGTGGTCCTAGTACAAGTACTTCTGAATTAAGTAAAAGGAAGTTAATAAGCATCCAGTGTTTAATGTTTACGGATAATTTTGCCCAGAGGTAGCATATATAGAGAAAAGAGCAGTGGGCCTAAAACAGAGCTTTGCGGAACACCAAACTTTACCTTAGTATGTGGAGAGAAGTCAAATAAGACCTGAGCCAGGAGAGGGCCCTTCCCTTAAAGCTTATTACATTTTCTAGTCTAGTGCACTAAGGTCAAGCAACAGGAGACACAAGGAGACACAACACTGATCAGAGGCCAGTAGTTGGTCATTTACCACTTTAACCAGCGCTGTCTCTGTGCTATGATGAGGCCTAAATCCTGACTGATACATTTCATGAATGTTATTCCTATGTAAGTATGAGCATAGCTGCTGTGCTACAACCTTTTCTAGGATCTTGGAGATAAAGAGGAGGTTAGATATTGACCTATAACAGGAGTCAAGGTCAGGTTTTTTAATCAGGGGTTTGATAACTGTTAGTTTAAAAGATTTAAGTACATAGTCAGTGCTAAGGGAAGAATTGATTATCTTTAAAAGAGGTTTCACTGTTTCAGAAATTATCTGTTTGAAGAAACATGTAGGTAAGGGATCTAGTATACAAGTTGATGATTTTGATGAGGAAATTAGTAAAATTAGTTTGGTCCCTCAAATGGGAGTAAAACAATCATTGATCTAATATTATTATATTATCATCTACAGGGTTAGTTATAAAACTGTATGGTTTTAAATTAATAGTCTGAATTTTTTTGCCTAATATTTTCAATTTTGCTATTGAAAAAAAAATCATTAAGTCATCACTGATTGTGTGCATGTTTCTGTTTGTATTAAACCTAGGATTAGTTTTAATAATCCTCCAGTTAGGGTGGAGAGATACATTGATTTCGCAGCACTAAGAGCTTTTCTTGTTTACAAGTGCATGTTTTCTGGCTGTTGCCTGCAATCCTGAAAAACAACATATTGCAAAAAGTTATTTGTTGTGAGAAACTGATTTCAGGTTCGGGTCAGGTTCAGTCTTAAAATTTAACAGTACCAGAAGGGTCAGGTCGAGTCAAACAGTGTCAGGTATGGGCCAGGTTCAGGCGTCAATTTAAAGCCCATGCAGACCTCTACTGTAGAGTTGTGTTGATTACTGCAGGTGAAGCAGCGATGAGTATGTGGCAGAGAAAGACACTCCACTAACGGTTCTTTTCATTATTATCTTATATTATCTTAACAGGAAAATTCTTCAACAAATATGTTACATCAGAGCTTGTGATCATCCCCACACCTGTAACACATATAAATACAGACCTTGGATTTATTAGCACAACACCCACACCCTCAACATTCCTGTTAATACACACAGAATATCCCGTAATTATAAATATTTACTGTATTGTTAGCTTTTTCACTCAACTACCTCAGCTCGAGGTTGGACAGCATTGTATTGCACAAACCTGCACTTTATTCCACATACATACATTTTCATGATATACAGTACATTAGAATATTCAGGTGTCATGACAATTAATAATTAATTAATGTTACATGTACAAAGTGTACATGAGCTGAAAGGACTTAAGTTCCAGAGAGAGAAAAAAGAGAGGCAGGTGAGGGAACAACTGCAGTACAACAGGAACTAACTCGCTTAGCTGATGTTCCACAGTTTGTGATGTGACTATAAATAGATAAAATGTACGACATGTCGTTCTTTAATAAATGACAATCTGGTTGTGGTATAAGAGTAATAAAACACGTGCTGTTATGGGGAAATAATCCATTTTCCTCTAACTGCACTGTCTATAGTGTGTTATTCCTTAAAGCACGATCTACCGTCAGTCAGCCTCACCATATTATTAATAATAATAAATTATTGAGATGATTAAATTAAATACGGAATTATACCAATCACCCTGTTTATGAACATCACTAGAGTGCAGTTGTGTTAAATTTGACAGTGAGTAATATTTTTTACTCAGTAACTGCTCTATAATGATGTTCATAACCAGCACGTGTCATCAGCCTCTGTTTTGGTATTTATTGTTTTGTTTCATTTTTGTGTCACATGTTTGTGTCATTCTGCTCACTAAGGGCTTTCTTTCCACAAACCAAATCTTGTCGATGGATTTCATTCCACATAATAAAAATCTGGTGTGGGAGGAACCTGTGGACCAGGAGAACCTCACGGTAGTAGCATGGATTGTAGGGGTCCAGCTTTACTGAGGGAATGTTCAGACCCAGTGGCTTCACTCCCATATGAGACGAGGGTTTAAGTCCAGCCTTTTCCAGACACATTCCCATGTAAACATCATCGATGGGGACCAGGGTGATGGAATGAGACATGTTGTAGATGGTTCTGGAAGTGAAACGTGACAACAGGAAGCCGCCTCCGCTGCAGTAGGGAGGATACTTGTCTGATTCATAGACTTGGACCGGGACGTAGTATTTACTATCCTGCTCCCGGACTGGATCCATGTTTTCAATGAAGTGGCCGATAAATAGATGTTTGCTTCCATCGTTATCATATAACCCTTGTGGAAAAGCCTTTAATGTTGGATGCAGACGAATTTCGCTCACATTTGTTTGCTGATCTCAGGAACAGGTCTGGTGATGTCTGAGGTTCAGGTTTGAACTTTGGTTTGTCAGTTGTGTTTTGTGATTTCTTGTTCTGAATGTCTGTTCGCAGCAATAATAACAAACACAGAATGGCCGTGGTGAGCAGAACAGCCGTCTCCAGCTTCCACCTCCTTCTCCTGGATCCCACTAGAAAGAAATCAGAGATAATAAACCAGGTTTTTAATTCAGAGCTAAAAGCCATACATCAAAACACATCATCCATAAGTTTCTCCCAGCAGTGTAAAGAACGGCAGAGACTTTAGAGAAGCGATAGCAGGTGAGAGTGTGTCAGAGCTGAGATCATCGAGAGGCAATTCGAAATGTAAACATGAATTCTAAATATACCAGAAAATATTTTCTCTTTTCTCAAATTCCACTGAAAGATTATTCCGTTATCATCCCCAACCCTAGACTGGGGTGTAACACTGTCAACACCTGCTCCACAAAGGAACATTTAGAAACGTATATAGAGGACATCTGTTAAATATTTTTATTAGCAATGCACCAAAACTTTTTTGGCTGAAAATGGTTAAAAATTCCTCTTTTGGTTTTCAGGTTTAAAACTTTGACTGGAAAAAAGAACGATAACAATAAATAGAAAGTGGTTAAAAATGTTGTTTGCTGGTTCAAACAGTTCAACAGTTTGAGCAGCAGATCAACCGTGAAAACATTTCCCGCTTTCTACCAGGGACATTAGACAAGCGATTTGTAAATGAAAATTGTTTTATATTTTTGACAGATTACTGCGTTTATTACATCACTCTGCAGTCGTGGCTGAAACTGTGACTCATTGTAATTACTGCAACAATCACACAATGACAGACTAGGACACAATGTACTTCAATTCAGATCAGGTAGCACCTGGTACAGTTGTTTGCAAAAGTTTGTGTACCCCACCCAAATCACATATTTTTGAAATTCTTAATTGAAAAGAAGTAAACACAAACTCTGCAGAAAATTATTTAAAAAATATAACGTTTGTAAAGTTGTAAAGACTCCAGAACATAGTTATCTTGCTATGCTTTAATTGAATCATTAGGTCATAAATTGTCATTAGGAATAATAATTCCAGAGTGTAATAAATTCCCTGGCTCTAACACGCAGCAGTCATGAGCTCCTCTAAGCAGCTGACTGACGATCTGAAAATGAAGCTAACTGATGTGTAACTCAGTATAAATGATGGTCTGGTCTGGTGCGGTCTGACATGTCTGTAAAAACACAGCTTAAATACAAACATCTTCGGGAGCAAGTGCACGTGTTATCACCCCCTCATGTCAGGAAAACCTTTTCCCAAGCGTAGGAAGAGAGTTTGAAGGATAAGACAGGAGGAAGCCTTCTTAGAGCTTCTTCACACAATAAAGGTTATAAAACATTCTCAGTGTAACATGTTTACGGGTCACAGAGAGAAAATATGCAAATCATTTGGGTACAAATGAAATGAACATAATCATTACTTACTTATTAAATATAATATTAATGAGCTCAGTGTAGATTCTGTAAAATGAGAGGATTAAAATAATGATAAAGAACAGGAATGCATTAAATCAAAAATGTTTTAGAGATTTTTTTTTTCAAGCTAACAGTGTAGCTATAAATGGAAAAAAATTAAATCTTGATTGCTTTAATAATGAGACATTTGTTCATTATTTGTTGCACAGTTCAGTCTTTAGTCTTTAGACTCTAAAGCATGATTTATTCTGATTAGAAATAATAATCGACTTAAAAATCAAACATCAGACAGTTAATAAGTCACTCAGTGCACAAATTTAAGCCTTAACATTACAAACGATTTGCAGAAATAAATAGTTAGAATTCCATGATGGATTAACAGAAAGAGAGAAACATGATGATGATAAAAGTATATGTAGAGTTCACACTTACACTGACAGAAACGGCTTTCTTCACATCTCTGCTTTCTGGTTCGCATTTCTAGTCCACATGAACAGCTGAATCAACTGATGAAGTGATTAACGGTTTAGCTCACAGAACTCATTTGAATCAAGAGGAAAATAGGTTGAGAGGAAACACACACCCACACACACACACACACACACACACATACACACACACACATACACACACACACACAGAGAGAACAACTCAAATAAACACAATATAAAATTAATTTACCTGTAATACGGTCTGAAAACACTCAGCAGGTCAACGAAAGAGGTGAAGAAGAGAAAGATATCAGCCATGATTGTGTGTGTGTGTGTGTGTGTGTGTGTGTGTGTGTGTGTGTGCGCGTGTGCTCTGAACACAGATGTCAGATTACCTCCTGTCAGTCATTTTATACACACTCCCCAATGCCCCTTCACTCCGCCCCCACCTCAGCTAGGAGATGAAAAAAAACAAAACTAAAAAATACTTGGTAGAAGTCTGTAAGCTCCCAGCGCAGCCAGATAATTTTTGCGTTTAACGAGAAATGCAATAATGCTTAAGACTCCTCCCATCTCGGAAACTCGGGTATCAAAATTATTTCTGAGTTTCCCAGTCGTAATTATGACTTGAGGGGTCATTCATGTGCAACTTCCTAGTGGGAAACATGTATTTACAGCGCTTCACCAAGCGGGAGTAATATGAGCAGGGGTAGCTCAGTGGGTAAGGAAGGTGACAGCAGGAAGCCACATACGCTGCAGTAGACATAAATAACCAACAAATAATGAAGAGAAAATCCCCCAACACATACACACACACACACACACACACCCACCCCCTGCCTGCACACACAAACACACAAACACACACGCACACAAACACACACACACACACACACACACACACACCGCCCACACACACAAACACACACTCACCCCTCACAAATCACACATTCACCACACACACCTCACACACCCCACACACACACACATGCCAGCTATGTATCTTTAATGTCTGTGTGATATTGTAGAGAAGCGATAATGGAACAAATACAGCTGAAACGGTGGATGTTTAATGGTAAAGATGTAAGGTAATCTCAGATGATTGATGTTGTTTCAGAACAGTACTGTTATGTTGAAATAACAACAGTGGATGTGATCTAAGAGTCCATATGGAGAGACTGTAATTTGCCTGTTAAAATGTTGAATATTTCTTTATTACTCATTGTGTTGAAAGAATGTGTGTCTGTATAATGAGAAAGAGCAACTGTATCATTTGAGGTCATGTGTTAGTGTTGGTGATATTAGAAATTAGACACAGTATGTATGGTTATAGGAGAAGTTTAAGAGAGTTGTACAGTGTACAACTATAAATAGATAAAATGTACGACATGTCGTTCTTTAATAAATGACAATCTGGTTGTGGTATAAGAGTAATAAAACACGTGCTGTTATGGGGAAATAATCCATTTTCCTCTAACTGCACTGTCTATAGTGTGTTATTCCTTAAAGCACGATCTACCGTCTGTCAGCCTCACCATATTATTAATAATAATAAATTATTGAGATGATTAAATTAAATACGGAATTATACCAATCACCCTGTTTATGAACATCACTAGAGTGCAGCTGTGTTATTTTATTTTGTGAGTAATATTTTTTACTCAGTAACTGCTCTATAATGATGTTCATAACCAGCACGTGTCATCAGCCTCTGTTTTGGTATTTATTGTTTTGTTTCATTTTTGTGTCACATGTTTGTGTCATTCTGCTCACTAAGTGCTTTCTTTCCACAAACCAAATCTTGTCGATGGATTTCATTCCACATAATAAAAATCTGGTGTGGGAGGAACCTGTGGACCAGGAGAACCTCACGGTAGTAGCATGGATTGTAGGGGTCCAGCTTTACTGAGGGAACATGCAGGCCCGCTGTCCTCACTCCCATATGAGACGAGGGTTTAAGTCCAGCCTTTTCCAGACACATTCCCATGTAAACATCATCGATGGGGAGCAGGGTGATGGAATGAGACATGTTGTAGATGGTTCTGGAAGTGAAACGTGACAACAGGAAGCCGCCTCCTCCGCAGTAGGGAGGATACTTGTCTGATTTATGGACTTGGACGGGGATGTAGTATTTACTGGCCGGTTCCCGGATCGGCCCCACGTATTGGATCAAGTGGCCGATAAATAGATGTTTGCTTCCATCGTTATCATCTAACCCTTTGAGATACTGCACCATGTTGTCTGTGTTGGCGAAAATGTCGTCATCTCCGTTGAGGAGAAAGTGCACATTGGGGCAAAACCTCTCCATCCATTCCAGGAATAGGACCTGCTTCAGTGTAAGGTTGAAAAAGGAATCTTGAAAGTCCCACTGAAGTATGTCCTGGTACTTGCGGTTCTCCAGCTGCAGGAGTTTGTTCAGTCTTTTCTTCTCGAACCTGTCTCCTGTGGTTCCAGATATGAACACAGTGCGGATCCACACGCCACTCTGAAGCCTCTCAGAAGCCCACGTTTTTCGCAGAACCTCCCGCCGCTCGTAGTTGGGTGGAGAACTTTTGATGGCCAGCAGCAGGAAAACATCTGAGGAGTTCTCTGGACCGCCGCACTTCCCAGGAATGTTGAGCAGCATAGGGAAATGCCGACAGTGGCGGTAAAAAAGGAAATCTTGGATGTGTTTGGGTAAAGTGGAAAAGCCTGTAATGTTGGATGCAGACGAATTTCGCTCACATTTGTTTGCTGATCTCAGGAACAGGTCTGGTGATGTCTGAGGTTCAGGTTTGAACTTTGGTTTGTCAGTTGTGTTTTGTGATTTCTTGTTCTGAATGTCTGTTCGCAGCAATAATAACAAACACAGAATGGCCGTGGTGAGCAGAACAGCCGTCTCCAGCTTCCACCTCCTTCTCCTGCATCCCACTAGAAAGAAATCAGAGATAATAAACCAGGTTTTTAATTCAGAGCTAAAAGCCATACATCAAAACACATCATCCATAAGTTTCTCCCAGCAGTGTAAAGAACGGCAGAGACTTTAGAGAAGTGATAGCGGGTGAGAGTGTGTCAGAGCTGAGATCATCGACTTCATTTCCAGTAACAATACTCTCTGAATGATGGAAAGTAAAACGTCAAATTACACTCAAAGATTATTCCGTTATCAGACTCCAGAACTTAGTTATCTTGCTATGCTTTAATTGAATCATTAGGTCATAAATTGTCATTAGGAATAACAATTCCAGAGTGTAATAAATTCCCTGGCTCTAACAGTCAGCAGTCATGAGCTCCTCTAAGCAGCTGACTGACGATCTGAAAATGAAGCTAACTGATGCCTACAAAGCAGGAGAAGGCTATAAAAGATACCAGTTCACAATTTCCACTGTCTGAAGCATCATTAAGAAATGGCAGTTAAGGGGAATCGTGGAAGTCAAGGCGAGATCAGAAAGACTGAGAAATCTCTCAGATGGAGCTGCCTGTATGCTGAGCAGAAAGGAAAAGTGAAAGCCCCGTATCACACTGAGGACCTGCAAGAAGGTAGATCTGACATAGCAGTGGTGCTGCCCTGTTCTACTCTGCAGCATTGCTCACACAAACATGATCTGCATGGAAGAGTCATCAGAAGGAAACCTTTTCTGTGACCTCACCACAAAAGTCAACCTCTGATGTATGCAAAACTACAGTGTGCCTAGATAATAGGAAACAAGTGCTGTGATACTTCTGATGAAGTAAAAATGGATCTTTTTGGCCACAAACACTACAGGTATGTTTGTAGGGAAAAAAAAGGAGCAGCGTTTAAAGAAGAACATCTTGCCAGCTGTTAAGCATGGAGGTGGATCTACTACGCTTTGGGGTTGTGTGGAAACATTACATCTGTAGATGGAAGAATGGATTCCAGGAAATATATATATATCAATGTTAATCACCTGAACTGTCAATGGTTTTAATGTTATGGCTGGTCGGTGTACAGAAGACATTTTATATACAGTATATATATATATATACCAATCAGCCATAACATTAAAACCATTGACAGTTCAGGTGATTAACATTGATTATCTCATTACACTTGTCAAGGGGTGAGATATATTAGGCAGCAAGTGAACAGTCAGTTCTTGAAGTTGATGTGTTGGAAGCAGGAAAAATGGGCAAGCGTAAGGATTAGAGAGACTTTGACAAGCGCCAAATTGTGATGGCTAGATGACTGGGTCAGAGCATCTGACCTGAGCACTGGGACAGATGACTGGATCAGAGCAAAGGTCTTGTGGGGTGTTCCCGGTATGCAGTGATTAGTACCTACTGGGGGCAGTCGTGGCCTAATGGATAGAGAGTCGGACTTGTAACCCGAAGGTGAACCTGAAGGTTGTGGGTTTGAGTCTCAGGTCCGGCAGGGATTGTAGGTGGGGGGAGTGAATGACCAGCGCTCTCTTCCACCCCCAATACCATGACTGAGGTGAGACCCTTGAGCAAGGCACCGAACCCCCAACTGCTCCCCGGGCGCCGCAGCAAAAAAAAGCTTCCCACTGCTCTGGGTGTGTGTTCACTACTGTGTGTGTGTGCACTTGGATGGGTTAAATGCAGAGCACAAATTCCTAGTACGGGTCACCATACTTGGCCACACTTCACTTCACTTCACTAAAAGTGGTCCAAAGAAGGACAACCGGTGAATCGGTGAGAGGGTAATGGGCAGTCAAGGCTCACTGATGTGTGTGGGGAGTGAAAGTCCATCTGGTCCGAACCAACAGAAGAGCTACTGTAGCACAAACTGCTGAAAAGGTTAAAGCTAGCTCTGATAGAAAGGAGTCAGAACACACAGTGCAGTGCAGCTTGCTGCGTATGGAGCTGCGTAGCTGCAGAGCGGTCAGAGAGCCCATGCTGACCCTGTCCACCACCGAAAGCTCCTACAATGGGCACGTGAGCATCAAAACTGGACCATGGAGCAATGGAAGAAGGTGGCCTGGTCTGATGAATCACATTTTCTTTTACATCATGTGGAAGGCCGGGTGCGTGTGTGTCACTTACCTGGGGAAGAGATGGCACCAGGATGCACTATGGGAAGAAGGCAAGCCGGCCTTCCACATGATGTAAAAGTTCTGCTGGGAAACTTTGGGTCCTGGATTTGGATGTTACTCTGACACGTACCACCTACCTAAACCTTCCTGCAGACCAGGTTACACCCCTTCATGGCAACGGTATTCCCTAATGGCAGTGGCCTCTTTCAGCAGGATAATGCTCCCTGCTACACTGCAGAAACTGTTCAGGAATGGTTTGAGGAACATTACAAAAAGTTCAACGTGTTGACTTGGCCTCCAAATTCCCCAGATCTCAATCTGATCGAGCATCTGTGGGACATGCTGGACAAACAAGTCCGATCCATGGAGGCCCCACCTCACAACTTACAGGACTTGCTGGATTTGCTGCTAAAGTCTTGGTGCCAGATACCACAGCACACCTTCAGAAGTCCATGCCTCAAAGGGTCAGAGCTGTTTTGGCAACACAAGAGAGACCTACACAATATTAGACAGGTGGTTTTAATGTTATGGCTAATCGGTGTATATATACACAAATAATGAACGGGAAAATTTCCCTCTCGGTCATGCTGAATTCTGCAGAAAAGCTACACAGCATTAACACTGTTAGCCTTTTGTAAAGTAGAAAAACATAATCCCTTTGGTTTAGATAAGTGATACGCACTTAAAATAATTATATAATAGTGCAATATTTGCATTGATAAATGTGTACAGGATGTAAAGGCCTACTGTTTTCATAAAAAAATTCAAAAAGAACATCTGTCTGTTGACATGCCTGATCAGAAAGATATATTTATTTTGAGATGTAGACAATATATGTTCAGCTTTGCATTTATATATTCAGAGTTAAAACTGAAGAGTTTGGTTCCAAAACGCTATAAATCCATTTTGATTAATTTGAGTAAAAATGTGTTTTCTTTACCAAGAAAGTGGCAAGATGAAAACCACTATTTTCTGTTTCAAACTTTCACATAGAATCTTTAGGTTCTAATAACATTAAAAATTCAAATCCAGATTTTGATTTCCAAAGATTTATTATAAAAACTGATTATTTTTTTCCCCAAAATGCAATAAATCCATTGAATCAATATAAAAGTAATTTTTCATATTGAAACTGTTGAAAATACACAACAAAGTAAGTTGATCCACATATGACAGCCTCTGAACCTGGTCAATACTAATCTCATATACAGACACTGGACTAAAAATACACTCAATCAGTCATCGCTCTCAAAATGAATTCAACAACTCATCTTGTTAATGCTATAAATTAAATACATCAATAAAAGAAAATTTCATCGTGACCAAGAACATGAACAACAATATCACATTAGACCACAGAAATTCCAAAATGACATTTCCCTTACATTCAACTTCTGAAAGTGCGTTCATCTTTGCCATGTCACATTCATTTAGTTGACTAGTGCTATACGCTGTATTAACAAAAACATTCATGGCATTAATAAAAACACTTAGTTTTCATATTAAGAACACTGTAAAGAAGAAAGATTCACATATTATAGTATCAATTTTATATCACTTGTAGGCCTAAAAGATTTTTTGAAAGATTTTATTCATCCTATAGCCCTGTTGAGCAAGGTCACCACGAGCTACTGATAGGTAAAGGAATAACTTGCTCAAGCAACAGCCGGCATTTTTCCTCGTCTTTTTAAACTCCTCATGTAAATGATTAGATTTTGATGGCTTACGTTTCTTCCCCACCGCAGAAACCACCACAGGTTCATCAATGCCATCAAAATTATTCATTTTTTGTTTGTTTGTTGATCACAAAGTACAAAGTAATGAGGAACACTAGGATGCTGAGTGTATTCAAAGCGCCGCCATTACTGTTTACAGTGCGTGGAACGGTGCGCTGTGATTGGTTGAGCGGATGTATCGCATTGTGCAGAGAAGGGAGACTGGCGTTTGTCGCAGTTTGGAAAGAAAGGGAGAAAACATGACAGAATAACACGGCGGATATCGCGTTGTGCGTAAAATTAAAAACTGACTTTTCAATACCGACCAGATACAATACTGATTTTGGCGGGAACTCAATTTTTTTTAAAATGGCGTTTATCGCGTTTTGGAACCAAACTCTTCAACTATTATTATTATTCACAATTTACATTTGTATATATAATTTCCTTTTTGGCCCTTTATTTTATATTTATATATATAAAAAAACTTAAATCATTAGAATGTCCTAAAAGTCCTCATGGCATTAGCATGCATGCTGGTTAACCACATTTTGTGTATTTGTTAATTCTATGGTAAAAAAAAAAAAACTCTGTTACTCAGTGAAGAGATGTTGAAAAATGATTAAAAATAAAGTTTAATCTTTAAGACTTACACGAGCTAAATGGTGCTGCAGTCATGGAATCACTTTTATTAGCACATCTCAGCATGTCTGTGTGTGATTTTACATATGTACAGACTTGCTTTGCTGACAGACAAAGTGCACTTGGTGATGTTCCCCTGGAGAGAACATCAGCGTTATTGGGTTCTGCTCAGTGGTTTTGTGTGTTTTGTGAAGTTACAGGATTTCCCTAATCTATACACACACATACACACACACATACACACACATGATATATATATATACAGTATATAAGGAACCATGTGTGCCAGAGCGTGATTTGTAGTTTGTGGGATTTACATGAAGTTTAATTTTACTTTATTACTACTGATAAATAGTTAGATAGATTAATTAACTAACTATTGAATAATTTATTATTATTATTATTATTATTATTATTATTATTATATACAGTATTTTAATATTATGAAATCTAGTAATTGACACACTGTATTTCCTATTTACAATTTTTGCTTTTAAATCATTAAAAAAATTATATATATATATATATATATATATATATATATATATATATATATATATATATATATATATATATATATATTAATGATATAAAAGCAAAAATATTATATAAATAAATATATATCTATATACATGCAGTATATAATAATTTTTGTGAAGAAGTGTGTGACTGAATCTGCAGCTCTAAATTCTAAAGTTCTGAGTAGAGACGTGTAGTTCTGTGTATTTACACGTGTAGAGACGTACGTACTTTACACATTTCCCCAGTTTCTTCACTCCGCTGGAGTTCTTTTGTACCCGAGTTAATGAGTATAAAGTTACAAACTGGCTTGTGAGATGTTTCATATAACCAGCAGTAATATTTTGCTTACCGTAAATCCACTTCAGCACCTCCATGTTCACCTGAAACAGATCCAAACCTTACATTAATACAGAGAGACAAATAATTAAACACTAGTATAACAGCTAGTATAGGAAAAGTATAGGAAATGTATTAAGTGTGTTTAAAAATGGAAATAAACAGAAGGAAGTGATGTAATAATGGTCTGATCTTCGATGGTTTCTACGTCTCCAGAGTATATATATAAATACAAACATCTTCGGGTGACAGAGACAAAATATGCAAATCATTTGGGTACAAATGAAATGAACATAATCATTACTTACTTATTAAATATAATATTAATGAGCTCAGTGTAGATTCTGTAAAATGAGAGGATTAAAATAATGATAAAGAACAGGAATGCATTAACTGAAAAATGTTTTAGAGATTTTTTTTTCAAGCTATCAGTGTAGCTATAAATGGAAAAAAATAAAATCTTGATTGCTTTAATAATGAGACATTTGTTCATTATTTGTTGCACAGTTCAGTCTTTAGTCTTTAGACTCTAAAGTATGATTTATTCTGATTAGAAATAATAATCGACTTAAAAATCAAACATCAGACAGTTAATAAGTCACTCAGTGCACAAATTTAAGCCTTAACATTACAAACGATTTACAGAAATAAATACTTAGAATTCCATGATGGATTAACAGAAAGAGAGAAACATGATGATGATAAAAGTATATGTAGAGTTCACACTTACACTGACAGAAACGGATTTCTTCACATCTCTGCTTTCTGCTTTGCGTTTCTACACCACATGGAAAGCTGAATCAACTGATAAGTTTAGCTCACAGAACTCACTTGAAGAAAGAGGGAATTAGATTAGGAGGAAACGCACACACACACACACACACAGAGAACAACTCAAACACAAAATAAAATTAATTTACCTGAACAGGTCAGCAAAAGAGGTGAAGAAGAGAAAGACATCTGCCATGATTTTTTGTGTGTGTGTGTGTGCTCTTAACACAGATGTCAGATTACCGTTTATGTGTTGACAGTGTTAAACACACAACACAGCAACGTAAAGGCCCTCCCCTGAGTGGAGAGAGAGAGAGAGAGAGAGAAGGAGAGGAGAAAAAGAGCAAGGAGGTAAAGTGTGTTAGAGACAGAAATATTGAAATATAATAATAAAATAATAATAATAATAATAACGTACACATACAGCAGTACATTTTCCTTTGATCCACCCAGAAACAAGTGAAAAAATGATTTCAAGCCTTTAATAAAATCCCACAAAAAGAAGAAGAAGAAGAAGAAGAAGTGCATGTTGCTGGTTACAGTCCCTATGGATTTATTTCTCACCTTCATCAACATACCTGTGAATTTACTGGACATTCTGGTCAAAGGTGCCCTCGCCTGTGCACGTGCAGTGAAACGCCGGAGGAGGGGGAAACCTGCTGGTCAGCTTGTGCGCCTCTGCTGACGCGGATATCGCACACTGCTGCTGGGAATATTTCTCTCCAACACGCGTTCACTGTGTAACAAACTGGACGAACTTGGGGAAAAACAAAGACTTTTCTTCATCTTCCGTCTTGTGCTCCACGGAAATGTGGCTGTGTAGACTGATACCGGACTCTGCGCTGCAGCTGGCAGGATTCCATCTCTTCAGAGTGGATCGCCACACGGAACCCTCAGGCAAGACGAAGGGTGGAGGAGTTTGATTTTACACTAATAATGGCTGGTGCAATGATGTGACAGTGATTCAGCAGTACTGTTCTCCTGATCTTGAGTCATTTTTCATAAACTGCATAAGCCCTTCTTCTCCCCACGAGAGTTTGCTTCATTCATACTGGTCAGTGTTTACATTCCACCACAAGTCAACATGCGTGCTCGCCGACCAGATACTGTGTGTGGAGCGCACACACTCGGACACATTTGTTATTGTCCTTGGCAACTTTAACAAAGGTAACCTCACACATGAACTCCCGAAATGCAGACAATCTATTAAATGCCTAAGAGAGGAGAACATTCTGGATGTTACACTACAGTAAGCAGTGCCTATCACGCCGTCCCATGAGCTGCACTGGGACACTCTGACCATGTCATGGTCCATCTGATTCCTGCATACAGGTTGTGAGGACATCAAGGCAGTGGACCAGGGAGGCTGTGGAGGATCTTTAGGCATGCTTGGACTGTACTGACTGGGATGTATTCAGGACTGGTACCAACAGTCTGGATGAGTACACAGAGGCTGTGACATCATACATAAGCTTCTGTGAGGTTAGCTGTGTACCATCACGCACCAGGGTGAGTTACAATAATGACAAACCCTGGTTCACAGCCAGTCTCAGACAGCTAAGGCTGGAGAAGGAAGCTGCATTTAAGAGTGGGGACAGAACCAGGTTTAAAGTGTCAAAGTATAAGTTTAGCAAGGCTGTGAGAGAAGCTAAACAGCTGTACTCTGAGAAACTACAACAGCAGTTCTCAGCCACTGACTCTGCTTCTGTCTGGAAAGGGCTCAGACAGATCACAAACTACAAACCTAAAGCCCCCCATTCTGCTAACGTCCTACGTCTAGACAACAGCCTGAACGAGTTCTACTGTCACTCTGAAAGACAATGGGACAGTCCTGTCACCATCCCCCATGACACCAGCCATCAACTCCAGCTCCAGCCTATCAGCTTCACCATCCCCACCACAGCAGGGGCTGCAGCCTCTCCACATATGCACACCTCAACGGCCCCCTCCCCTCCCCTCCCACCACAAGAACGACTCTCTCCATCCTAGAGAGAGACGTTAACAGAGTCTTCAAGAGACTGAACCCCTACAAAGCAGCCAGACCAGACTCTGTCTCTCCATCTACCCTGAAGTACTGTGCTGATCAGCTGTCACCAGTGTTTACAGACATCTTTAACACCTCACTAGAGATATGCCACGTGCCAGCCTGCTTCAAGACCTCCACCATCATCCCCGACCCCAAAAAACCCAGGATCACAGGACTTAATGACTACAGACCTGTTGCTCTGACATCTGTGGTAATTTTCAATTCAATTTTTTTTTCAATTTTACTTGTATAGCGCTTTTAACAATGAACATTGTCTCAAAGCAGCTTTACAGAACATAAGAAAGAAAAAGCATGCAAACAGAAACAAAAACATGCAAACAGTCCTAGATGTTAGACAGAATTATCCCTAGTGAGCAAGTCTGAGGCAACTGAGGCGACTGTGGCGAGGAAATACTCCCTTAGATGATATGAGGAAGAAACCTTGAGAGGAACCAGACTCAAAAGGGAACTTATCCTCATTTGGGTGATACTGGAGAGTGTGATATGAACAATGTCCTTTCTGTATTTATTTATAGTCATGTAGGTTGTTGTCTTCCTCAAAGTTCTCAAAGTCCACATAGGGGTGGCAGCGTTGCTTTGAACACCCAAATCCTCACGAGGCAGAAACCGGCTGGAGCAGGTCCATCTCCGGATGCCTCAGGATCCTCGTAGGGTTGGCCTCGTCTACTGGAGCTGGCACAATCTCTATGTGCCTCAGGATGGGTAGAAGAAGGGAAACAAGTGTAAAGGAATTAGCGTAGCTGCTGTTTAAATATTATTAAGCCCTAAGTCATAATGTGCAATTAATCAGATGTACTGAAGCACAAGGTTATGGTGTGTGTTAAGTGTTAAGTGTATGCCTGGCTAAAGATATATGTCTTTAATCTATGTTTGAACTGGGAGACTGTGTCTGAGCCCCGAACACTGTCAGGAAGGCTATTCCAAAGTTTAGGAGCTAAATACGAAAACGCTTTACCCCCTTTTGTAGACTTTGATATTCTGGGAACTACCAGAAGTCCGGAGTTTTGAGATCTTAAGGAGCGTGGTGGATTGTGATGTGTTAGAAGACTGGCTAGATACGTGGGAGCTAAACCATTTAGAGTACGTAAGTAGTGCTAGTTTATAATCAATTCTAAACTTAACAGGTAGCCAGTGCAGAGATGATAATATTGGGGTTATGTGATTATTTTTTCTTGACCTAGTAAGAACTCTGGCAGCTGCATTATGGACTAACTGTAGCTTGTTTATTGAATGAAGTCCTTTGAGCGCCTCGTGCCGTCCCACCTTAAATCCATCACAGACCCTCTCCTGGACCCCCTGAAGTTTGCCTACAGAGCCAACAGAATTGTAGATGATGCAGTTAACATGGCCCTTCACTTCATCCTCCAGCACCTGGACTCCTCAGGAACCTATGCCAGGATCCTGTTTGTGGATTTCAGTTCTGCATTCAATACATTGGGGGCAGTCGTGGCCTAATGGTTAGAGAGTCAGACTTGTAACCCGAAGGAGAACCTGCAGGTCGTGGGTTCGCTCTCCTCCACCCTCAATACCACGAGTGAGATGAGACCCTTGAGCAAGGCACCGAACCCCCAATTGCTCCCCAGGTGCCGCAGCAAAAAAAAAGGCTGCCCACTGCTCAGGGTGTGTGTTCACGGTGTCTGTGTGTTCACTACAGTGTGTGTGCACTTGGATGGGTTAAATGCAGAGCACAAATTCCAAGTATGGGTCACCATACTTGGCCACAAGTCACTTCACTCACAATCATCCCGGATACAGGACAAGCCCCACCAGCTGAGTGTGCCTGATTCCACCTGGACAGAAGGCAGCATGTGAGACTGGGAAAACATGTCTCTGACTCCCAGACCATCAGTACTGGTTCCCCCCCAAGGCTGTTCTTTCTCTTCTACTCTTCTGCCTGTACACCAACAGCTGCACCTCCAGTCACCAGTCCATCAAACTATTGAAGTTTGCAGATGACACCACCCTCATTGGGCTCATCTCTGAGGGGGACGAGAAGAAGTTGCAGAAACGCCCATGATTGAATGAGGAACGGATGGAAGTCTAAAACCATTTGGATGTAAGAACCTTTTGGAAAACTACCTTGGAAGTTTTTGGACAAGCCTCTCACACACACACACACACACCTCACATAAACACACTGGAAGTGTTTGGACGAGCCTCCTACACACCCACCTCACACACACCTACACATACATCTCCTCACACACACACACACATACACCTCACACACACACACTGGAAGTGTTTGGATGAGCCTCCTGTCAGTCATTTTATACACACTCCCCAATGCCCCTTCACTCTGCCCCCCACCTCAGCTAGGAGATGAAAAAAAAACAAAACTAAAAAATACTTGGTAGAAGTCTGTAAGCTCCCAGCGCAGCCAGATTATTTTTGCGTTTAATGAGAAATGCAATAATGCTTAAGACTCCTCCCATCTCGGAAACTCGGGTATCAAAATTATCTCTGAGTTTCCCAGTCGTAATTATGACTTGAGGGGTCATTCATGTGCAACTTCCTAGTGGGAAACATGTATTTACAGCGCTTCACCAAGCGGGAGTAATATGAGCAGGGGTAGCTCAGTGGGTAAGACATTGGACTACTGATCAGAAGTCCACGAGTTCAAATGTCAGCATTGCCAAGCTGCTACTGCTGGGTTACTGAGACTAACCTTAACCCTCACCTACTCAGGTGTATAAAAGAGATAAAAAAGTTGCTGAATAAGAGCTTTGGCCAAATGCCATAAATGTGATTGATTGATGAAAAAATGTTTTCACTTTGTTATAAGGATTATTGTGTTTAGATTAATAGCCAAAAAGTTTAATTTAATTAGTTTAAAATGAAATCTATAATAAAGTCTGAATAGTTTCTCGAACGCGCTTTATTTTAAAATAATAAAATAAACCTCTTCACTGCAGTGAACGCACGAGATGGAAAAAGGAGCGATACAAATAACCAGCAAACAATGAAGTGAAAATCCCCCAACACACACAAAAACACACCCACACACACACACACACCCCACACACACACCCCACACACACACACACAAAAACACACACACACACCCCACACACACCCCACCCCCCCCCCGCCCACAAACACACACACACACACACACACACACACCCACACACACCCCAAACACACACACCCCACCCCCCGCCCACACGCATAAACATACACACATAAACACACACACAAACACACACACACACCACACACACACACATAAACACACACCCACACACACCCCAAACACACACACCCCACCCCCCGCCCACACACATAAACACACACATAAACACACACATAAACACACACACAAACACACACACACACACCCCAAACACACACACCCCACACACACACAAACACCCCCCACCCACACACATAAACACACACACCCCACACACATAAACACACACACAAAGACACACACACACACCCCAAACACACACACCCCAAACACACACACCCCACACACACACACATAAACACACAAACACACACACACACACATAAACACACACACCTGACACACACACACACCCCACACACACACACCCCACCCCCCGCCCACACACAAAAACACACACACCCCACACACACACACCACACACGCACACACACACAAACACACACACACAGACACCACACACAAACACACACACACACCCCACACACACACCCCACACACACACACACACACACCCACACACACACACACACCAACCCCACCCACACACATAAACACACACACCCCACACACACGCACACACACCCCACCTCCCGCACACACACACAAAAACACACACACCCCACACACACACCACACACGCACACACACACAAACACACACACACAGACACCACACACACAAACACACACACACACACCCCACACACACACCCCACACACACACACACACCCACACACACACACACACCAACCCCACCCCCCGCCCACACACATAAACACACACACCCCACACACACACACACACCCCACCCCCCGCCCACACACACAAACACACACACCCCACACACACACACACACACCCCACACACAAACACACACACACACACACACATAAACACACACGCACACACACACACACACAAACACACACACACCACACACACACACACACACCCCACCCCCCGCCCACACACACACACACACACACCCCACACACACACACACCCCACACACACACACACACCCCACACACAAACACACCCCACACACACACAAACACACACACCTCATACACTCACCCCTCACAAATCAAACATTCACCACATGCACCACCGCCACACACACACACAAACATACACACAAACACACACCACCCCACACACACCCCCCACACACACACACACACACACACACCCCACCCCCAGCCCCCACACACACAAACACACACTCACCCCTCACAAATCACACATTCACCACACACACACCTCACACACCCCTACACCCTCTACATACACACCTCACATATACCCAAATCCCCCACACACACCCACATACACCACCCCACACACACCCCACACCGCCCCCAGCCCGCCCACACACACAAACACACACACATCTCATACACTCACCCTCACAAATCACACATTCACCACACGCACACCCACACACATCACCGCCACACACACCACCCCCCCCACACACACATACACACACCCACACACACCCCACACACACCTAAACACACCCCACACACACCTCACACACGCTAAGTGAGCCTGGTTCAGAGAATACAAAGTATAGATTCTATCACCACATGCGCGAGTCAAATAAGGATCGCCATTTTGTTATGTTTACCTCACATGCCAGCTATGTATCTTTAATGTCTGTGTGATATTGGAGAGAAGCGATATGTCACGGTTCATGGGTTCACCGGCCTGACCAATATTATGGATTCAGCGAATGCCGCCAGAGTCAACAGTTTTCTCTCGGACACGGCCGCACTCTCGACATGCAGGAGGAACAGATGGTCGCCACAGGTCGTGCGGTACAGGTACACGGGACGCGAGGCAGCTTGGAAACTGGCCGACTTACGTCAGGGCGACCTTCCGGTGTCGGATTACTCTATCGAGTTGGGCTCATGGGCTGGCAGACCGCATCCAGAGGGAGATATTCATGCTAGAGCTCCCAACGTCCCTGGACGGGCTTATCGCCCTGGCCATTAAGGTGGACGCACGCCTACAGCAGCAGGAACAGCGGGGGCTACGACGCGCAGTTCCGGTTGCCATGGATCTCCCGGTTTCCCTCTCCGGCGATGCGGTCAGCCCTGCGCACGATCCGGAGCCCATGCAGGTGGGCAGAGCCCGACTGTCCCGGGAGGAGAGGGATCGCCGTCGGACCAGAGGATTGTGCCTATATTGCGGAGGGGCGGGACACATTGCCTCGGGCTGCCCGGTAAAAGCCACCACCCGACCGTAGATCAGAGGTTACTGTCGGGTGGAATGGCGGCGGGTAAAGCCTCTTCCACAACGCTCCTTCCGGTACGGCTGCAGCAGGGAAGCACACTTCACCCCGGTCAAGCCCTTTTGGACTCTGGAGCGGGAGGTAATTTTATGGACATTCAGTTCGCTCTCCAACTTCACCTGCCGGTGTCTATGCTTAACCAGCCCATCTCCGTCAGTGCACTCAATGGCCAAACTCTCTCCAAAATCACACACACCACCGGCCCGTTAACACTCATCACGTCGGGGAATCACTCGGAGGAGATATGCTTCCTTCTCGCCGACTCCCCGCTCGCTCCTGTTGTCTTAGGTCACCCCTGGCTCTCGCTCCATAACCCTCACATTAATTGGCGTTCCAGTACGGTCTTGTCATGGAGCGAATATTGTCATGCTAATTGTCTTGTGTCTGCCTGTTCATCTGTGTCTAGTTCTGTTTTCCAGAAGGAGTCGGTGGATCTGTCTAACGTGCCTAAGGAGTACATGGACCTGAAGGGAGTGTTCAGTAAGTCTCGGGCCGCTTCTCTCCCGCCGCACCATCCCTATGACTGTGCCATAGAGTTATTGCCAGGTAAGTCTCCGCCTAAAGGCAAGTTATACTCGCTTTCTGTCCAAGAAAGGGAGGCCATGGAGAAATATATTTCTTATTCTTTGGCAGCCGGCTCATCCGTCCTTCCTCTTCTCCCGCAGGGGCTGGGTTCTTTTTTGTGGGCAAGAAGGACGGTTCTCTGCGGCCGTGTATTGATTACCGGGGGCTGGACAGCATCACGGTAAGGAACACTTACCCCTTGCCGCTGATGTCTTCAGCTTTCGAGCGGTTGCAGGGAGCGTCTTTTTTCACTAAACTTGACCTGCGCAACGCCTATCATCTAGTTCGCATAAGGGAGGGGGATGAGTGGAAAACCGCCTTTAATACCCCCAGGGGGCATTTTGAATACCTGGTTATGCCTTTCGGGCTGTCTAACGCTCCGGCGGTTTTTCAGGCACTCGTTAATGACGTGCTGAGAGATATGGTTGATCAGTTCATATATGTCTACCTGGATGACATATTGATTTTTTCTTCCTCTCTCCAGGAACATGTTCAGCACGTCAGGCGAGTGCTCCTTCGGCTGCTCGAGAATTGGCTTTTTGTCAAGGCGGAGAAATGCGTTTTTCCTGCACAGTCCGTTCCATTCCTGGGGTTCATCGTGTCGTCTGGGGGGTGCGCATGGATCCCGATAAGATCAAGGCTGTGGTGGATTGGCCAGCCCCTGGCTCTCGCAAGGCCCTGCAGAGGTTTCATTCGCAACTTCAGCCAACTCGCCACCCCTCTGACCGCCTTGACCTCCACCAAGACGGCATTTAACTGGTCGAGCGCAGCCCACGCTGCTTTTACCAACCTCAAGAGCCACTTCGTTTCGGTCCCTATTCTTATTGCCCCTGATCCGTCGCGTCAGTTTGTGGTGGAGGTCGACGCTTCGGAGGTGGGGGTGGGCGTGGTTTTGTCCCAGCGCTCCTCCGCGGACGGCAAGATGCATCCGTGCGCCTTTTTTTCTCATCGCCTGTCTCTCGCCGAACAGAATTATGACATTGGTAATAGAGAGCTGTTGGCGATTAAGTTGGCCTTGGAGGAGTGGCGTCATTGGTTGGAAGGTTTGGGGTGCCTTTTATCGTCTGGACTGATCATAAGAACCTTGAATATATCAGATCGGCCAAACGTCTTAACTCCAGGCAGGCTCGGTGGGCTCTTTTTTTCGGTCGTTTTGCTTTTTCCATCTCGTATTGTCCGGGCTCTAAGAACGTCAAGCCCGACGCCTTGTCCCGCGTTTTTCATGGTTCCGGTCGGCAGACTACTCCCAAGCTTATTTTACCCGAGAGACTTGTGGTCTCCACCATCACTTGGGAGATTGAGTCTAAGGTCCGCACGGCCTTACAAGGGGTAACGCCTCCGTCCGGGTGCCCACCGGGTCGGTTATTTGTGCCGGAGAGGTTAAGGTCTGACGTCATCCGCTGGTGCCACTGCTCTAAGGTCGCTTGTCATCCGGGGATTAGTCGTACTGCCTTTTTGGTTCTGCTTCTGGTGCTTTTGGTTCTGCTTCTGGTGGCCACTGATGGCTCGTGACATTCGGGAGTTTGTTTTGGCTTGCTCGGTCTGTGCCAGTTGTAAGACTTCCAATCGTCCCCCAGAGGGTCTCCTTCAACCGCTGTCTGTCCCTTCTAGATCCTGGTCCCACATAGCGTTAGATTACGTTTCTGCCCTCCCTCCGTCCCAGGGTAAAACGGTGGTTTTGACCATGGTGGACCGGTTCTCGAAGGCGGCCCATTTTATTCCCCTGCCCAAATTGCCTTCTGCCAGGGAGACGGCGGTTGCTGTCGTTGATCACGTCTTTCGCATTCATGGCCTCCCGACTGATGTGGTTTCTGACAGGGGTCCCCAGTCCATTTCCAAATTTTGGAGAGAGTTTTTTCGGTTACTGGGGGCGACTGTTAGCCTTTTGTCTGGTTTCCATCCTCAGAGCAACGGGCAGTCCGAGCGAGCCAACCGGGATATGGAGCAAGTGTTACGATGTTTGGTTTCACAGAACCCGTCCTCTTGGAGCCAACAGCTCTCATGGGTGGAGTACGCACACAATTCATTGCCAGTGTCATCCACGGGCCTTACTCCGTTTGAGTGTAGCTTAGGGTACCAGCCACCTATTTTTCCCAGCTTGGAATCCGAAGTCGCGGTTCCCTCTGCCCACGCCTTCGTCCAGAAGTCAGACACTTCTCCGGGTGGGTGCGCGCACCAAGGCTCAGGCTGATCGCCACCGGTCGAAGCCTCCCGTCTACGTCGTCGGTCAAAAAGTGTGGCTTTCTAGTAAAAATATTCCGCTCCGCTCCGTTTTGAGTAAATTGGCTCCCAAATTCATTGGCCCATTCATTGTCACTAAGATTCTTAGCCCAGTGGCAGTCCGCCTCAAACTTCCTCCAGCATACAGGAGAATCCATCCCGTGTTCCACGTATCCAAATTGAAAACTGTTTTTCACTCGCCTATTAATCCGCCAGCCCCCGTTCCCCCCCGCCGCGTCTCGTAGATGGGGAACCCCTTTTATTCGGTTAACCGCATTCTGGACTCTAGACGGAGGGGACGCGAATTCCAGTATCTGGTGGACTGGGAAGGTTACGGTCCGGAGGAGAGAAGTTGGGTCCCGGCCAGGGACATATTGGATCACTCCCTTATCGATGATTACAATCGACGGGTAGGTTCTCCTGGTAGCGCCGAGAGGCGCTCCTAGGAGGAGGGGTACTGTCACGGTTCATGGGTTCACCGGCCCCTTCTGGCCGTTTCATGTACTACAGTTAATTAGTCATTGCTTTTAGCTGCCACTCATTACTGGCTCTATTTATACCTCAGCGTTTGTCCTGTCTTTTGTCAGTTCGTTGTCTTCATGTTTGTGTTGTTTCAGCTCCGCGGTTGCGCTGCATGCCTTGCTCCTCGGGAGGATTACTGTGTCCAGCTGGCTTCCTGGGACTGTTCGTTTCCGCTTGTTCAGTTTCTGCAACTTCATTAAAGCCTCGCCTTACTCGCTACTGAATCCGCCTCTGTTTTTGCCGCGACACGATAATGGAACAAATACAGCTGAAACGGTGGATGTTTAATGGTAAAGACGTAAGGTAATCTCAGATGATTGATGTTGTTTCAGAACAGTACTGTTATGTTGAAATAACAACAGTGGATGTGATCTAAGAGTTCATATGGAGAGACTGTAATTTGAGTTAACTGTAATTTGCCTGTTAAAATGTTGAATATTTCTTTATTACTCATTGTGTTGAAAGAATGTGTGTCTGTATAATGAGAAAGAGCAACTGTATCATTTGACGTCATGTGTTAGTGTTGGTGATATTAGAAATTAGATACAGTATGTATGGTTATAGGAGAAGTTTAAGAGAGTTTTACAGTGTGACTGTAGAGTTGTGTTGATTACTGCAGGTGAAGCAGTGATGAGTATGTGGCAGAGAAAGACACTCCACTAACGGTTCTTTTCATTATTATCTTATATTATCTTAACAGGAAAATTCTTCAACAAATATGTTACATCAGATCTTGTGATCATCCCCACACCTGTAACACATATAAATACAGACCTTGGATTTATTAGCACAACACCCACACCCTCAACATTCCTGTTAATACACACAGAATATCCCGTAATTATAAATATTTACTGTATTGTTAGCTTTTTCACTCAACTACCTCAGCTCGAGGTTGCACAGCATTGTATTGCACAAACCTGCACTTTATTCCACATACATACATTTTCATGATATACAGTACATTAGAATATTCAGGTGTCATGACAATTAATTCATATTATATCCTCATATTAGCCAGTTCTAACACTCATATCTGGGAAAAACCTAATATGTTTTTGTTACATGTACAAAGTGTACGTGAGCTGAAAGGACTTAAGTTCCAGAGAGAGAAAAAAGAGAGGCAGGTGAGGGAACAACTGCAGTACAACAGGAACTAACTCGCTTAGCCGATGTTCCACAGTTTGTGATGTAACTATAAATAGATAAAACGTACGACTTGTCGTTCTTTAATAAATGACAAACTGGTTATTATATTGCAGTGATGACCTCATGAATTTTTTCAATGGTAAAATTGAAAATATCAGGCAAGAAATTCAGACTATTAATTTAAAACCGGACAGTTTTATAACTAACCCTGTAGATGATAATATAATAATATTAGATCAACAATTGCAACATTTTACTCCCCTTGAAGAGGCTGAACTAATTTCACTAATTTCATCATCCATATCATCAACCTGTATACTAGATCCTTTACCTACTTGTTTCCTCAAACAGATAATTCCTGAAACAATCAAACCTCTTTTAAAGATAATCAATTCTTCCCTTAGCATTGGCTATGTACCTAAATCTTTTAAATTAGCAGTTATCAAGCCCTTGATTAAAAAACCTGACCTTGACCCCTGACAGCTGTCCAACTATAGACCAATATCAAAGCTCCCCTTTATCTCCAAGATCCTAGAAAAGGTTGTAGCACAGCAGCTATGCTCACACTTACATAGGAATAACATTCATGAAATGTATCAGTCAGGATTTAGGCCTCATCATAGGACAGAGACAGCGCTGGTTAAAGTGGTAAATGACCAACTACTGGCCTCTGATCAGGATTGTGTCTCCTTGCTTGTGCTGTTTGACCTTAGTGCAGCTTTTGATACCATTGATCATGCTATTCTCCTCGATAGACTGGAAAATGTAGTAGGCATGTAGTAAGGGAACAGCCCTCTCCTGGCTCAGGTCTTATTTGACTGATCGTTATCAGTTTGTAAACGTAAATGGTGACTTCTCTTCTCATACTAAGGTAAAATTTGGTGTCCCGCAAGGCTCTGTTTTAGGCCCACTGCTCTTTTCTCTATATATGCTACCTCTGGGCAAAAATATCCGTAAACATGGTATTAGCTTCCACTGTTACGCTGATGATACACAGTTGCATGTTTCAGCAAAGCCAGATGACAGACACCAGCTTAATAAAGTTGAGGAATGTGTAAAAGACATTAGAACCTGGATGCTTATTAACTTTCTCTTACTTAATTCTGACAAGACAGGAGTACTTGTACTAGGACCACATGCAGCTAGAAGTAAGCTTTCTGATTACATAATAACTCTGGATGGTCTTTCTGTTTCATCAAATGCAGCAGTAAAAGACCTTGGTGTGATTATCGACTCTAGTCATTGATTTGAAGCTCATGTAGATAATATCACTAGGATCGCTTTCTTTCATCTCAGAAATATTGCTAAGATAAGAAATATAATGTCACTACACGATGCAGAAAAACTAGTTCATGCTTTTGTTACCTCTAGGTTGGATTATTGTAATGCCTTACTGTCTGGATGTTCCAGTAGATGCATAAACAAGCTCCAGTTAGTCCAGAATGCAGCATCAAGAATCCTTACTAGAGCCAGAAGATATGACCACATCAGTGAACTTTTGGTCTTTTATGATCCGCGACACCTACTCAGATCAAATGTGCAGGCTATTTGTTGGTACCTCGAATAATGCGGGCTACAGTTGGGGGTAGAGCTTTCTCTTACAAAGCCCCACAGTTATGGAACAGCCTTCCACTTAGTGTTCGGGGCTCAGACACAGTCTCAGTGTTTAAGTCTAGGCTGAAAACATATTTGTTTAGTCAAGCCTTTAGTGAATAGTTTTTTCTTAGGTACAGGGGCAGGTCTGGAGGGTTTCCTAGGCATAGAGTGTTGTGGTGAACTGGGATGTTTGGATGCTGTCGCCCCCCCACTCTCACACGTTCACTCTGGTTTGTGGATGGTGGAGTGGCTGCTGCCTTATATCCCAGGGTGCCCTCATGTCTGTGTTAGCTTCTGGCTCTCCCTTTTAGTTATGCTGTCATAGCTAGTCTTGCCGGAGTCCCTGCTTGCTCTCTGCACGCAAAGTACATTATCCTTAACCATTAGAGGACAAAAACTTACCTTACATTTACATTTCTGGCATTTGGCAGACGCCCTTATCCAGAGCGACTTACAATAGTGCTTTGAAGTCTATCAAAAATACATTCTGATATTGCTAGGTCACAAACTAGGAATACCATCAGTCCAAAACTCTGTTGGGGAGGTGCTTTTTTTTTTTTTTTTTTTTTTTTGTGAAAGTGCTAATTTAAGTATTTTATGAAGAGGTACCTCACAATCTGATTTTAACCAACCGGACTTCTTGCAAAAACTGTGATGAATTTATTGGTTGCACAATTGCACTATTTGTCCATATAGTACACAATAATAGAAGGGATTTTTTTATAATTGCACTATCCCAGATGAGGATGGGTTCCTTTTAAGCCTGGTTCCTCTCAAGGTTTCTTCCTCATATCATCTCAGGGAGTTTTTCCTTGCCACCGTCGCCAGTGGCTTGCTCATTAGGGATAAATTCACATATTTACAATATATTTTTGTGAATCCATTTATTTCTGTAAAGCTGCTTTGTGACAATGTCCATTGTTAAAAGCGCTATACAAATAAAATTGAATTGAATTGTGGTATAAGAGTAATAAAATACGTGCTGTTATGGGGAAATAATCCATTTTCCTCTAACTGCACTGTCTGTAGTGTGTTATTTCTTAAAGCACAATCTACCGTAAGTCAACCTCACCATATTATTAATGTTTCCATAAAATCTTTATGACCTTTCTAGTGAAAATGATTAAAATAAGGTGCTAATAAAATGACATTCCACTGAGCGCAGAGTGTAGTGAGTTAGCTGGATTCTGATTGGTCTCATCATAGCAGTTGGGAGCCAGTAAAAAGTGATCAAACAAACGTTAGCTGATTTTGAGGTTGAAACGATTAAATTAAATTACGGAATTATAGCCAATCACCCTGTTTATGAACATCACTAGAGTGCAGTTGTGTTAAATTTGACAGTGAGTAATATTTTTTACTCAGTAACTGCTCTATAATGATGTTCATAACCAGCACGTGTCATCAGCCTCTGTTTTGGTATTTATTGTTTTGTTTCATTTTTGTGTCACATGTTTGTGTCATTCTGCTCACTAAGTGCTTTCTTTCCACAAACCAAATCTTGTCGATGGACTTCATTCCACATAATAAAAATCTGGTGTGGGAGGAACCTGTGGACCAGGAGAACCTCACGGTAGTAGCATGGACTGTAGGGGTCCAGCTTTACTGAGGGAATGTTCAGGCCCAGTGGCTTCACTCCCATATGAGACAAGGGTTTAAGTCCAGCCTTTTCCAGACACATTCCAATGTAAACATCATCGATGGGGACCAGGGTGATGGAATGAGACATGTTGTAGATGGTTCTGGAAGTGAAACGAGACAACAGGAAGCCGCCTCCGCTGCAGTAGGGAGGATACTTATCTGATTCATAGACTTGGACCGGGACGTAGTATTTACTGGCCTGGAAACGGACCGGATCCGTGTTTTCGATCAACTGGCCGATAAATAGATGTTTGCTTCCAGCGTTATCATCTAACCCTTTGAGATACTGCACCATGTTGTCTGTGTTGGCGAAAATGTCGTCATCTCCGTTGAGGAGAAAGTGCACATTGGGACAAAACCTCTCCATCCATTCCAGGAATAGGACCTGCTTCAGTGTAAGGTTGAAAAAGGAATCTTCAAAGTCCCACTGAAGTATGTCCTGGTACTTGCGGTTCTCCAGCTGCAGGAGTTTGTTCAGTCTTTTCTTCTCGAACCTGTCTCCTGTGGTTCCAGATATGAACACAGTGCGGATCCACACGCCACTCTGAAGCCTCTCAGAAGCCCACGTTTTTCGCAGAACCTCCCGCCGCTCGTAGTTGGGTGGAGAACTTTTGATGGCCAGCAGCAGGAAAACATCTGCAGTGTTCTCTGGACTGCCGCACTTCCCAGGAATGTTGAGCAGCATAGGGAAATGCCGACAGTGGCGGTAAAACAGGAAATCTTGGATGTGTTTGGGTAAAGTGGAAAAGCCTGTAATGTTGGATGCAGACGAATTTCGCTCACATTTGTTTGCTGATCTCAGGAACAGGTCTGGTGATGTCTGAGGTTCAGGTTTGAACTTTGGTTTGTCAGTTGTGTTTTGTGATTTCTTGTTCTGAATGTCTATTCGCAGAAATAATAACAAACACAGAATGGCCGTGGTGAGCAGAACAGCCGTCTCCAGCTTCCACCTCCTTCTCCTGGATCCCACTAGAAAGAAATCAGAGATAATAAACCAGGTTTTTAATTCAGAGCTAAAAGCCATACATCAAAACACATCATCCATAAGTTTCTCCCAGCAGTGTAAAGAACGGCAGAGACTTTAGAGAAGCGATAGCAGGTGAGAGTGTGTCAGAGCTGAGATCATCGAGAGGCAATTCGAAATGTAAACATGAATTCTAAATATACCAGAAAATATTTTCTCTTTTCTCAAATTCCACTGAAAGATTATTCCGTTATCATCCCCAACCCTAGACTGGGGTGTAACACTGTCAACACCTGCTCCACAAAGGAACATTTAGAAACGTATATAGAGGACATCTGTTAAATATTTTTATTAGCAATGCACCAAAACTTTTTTGGCTGAAAATGGTTAAAAATTCCTCTTTTGGTTTTCAGGTTTAAAACTTTGACTGGAAAAACAGAACGATAACAATAAATAGAAAGTGGTTAAAAATGTTGTTTGCTGGTTCAAACAGTTCAACAGTTTGAGCAGCAGATCAACCGTGAAAACATTTCCCGCTTTCTACCAGGGACATTAGACAAGCGATTTGTAAAGGAAAATTGTTTTATATTTTTGACAAATTACTGCGTTTATTACATCACTCTGCAGTCGTGGCTGAAACTGTGACTCATTGTAATTACTGCAACAATCACACAATGACAGACTAGGACACAATGTACTTCAATTCAGATCAGGTAGCACCTGGTACAGTTGTTTGCAAAAGTTTGTGTACCCCACCCAAATCACATATTTTTGAAATTCTGAATTGAAAAGAAGTAAACACAAACTCTGCAGAAAATTATTTAAAAAATATAACGTTTGTAAAGTTGTAAAGACTCCAGAACTTAGTTATCTTGCTATGCTTTAATTGAATCATTAGGTCACAAATTGTCATTAGGAATAATAATTCCAGAGTGTAATAAATTCCCTGGCTCTAACACGCAGCAGTCATGAGCTCCTCTAAGCAGCTGACTGACGATCTGAAAATGAAGCTAACTGATGTGTAACTCAGTATAAATGATGGTCTGGTCTGGTGCGGTCTGACAAGTCTGTAAAAACACAGCTTAAATACAAACATCTTCGGGAGCAAGTGCACGTGTTATCACCCCCTCATGTCAGGAAAACCTTTTCCCAAGCGTAGGAAGAGAGTTTGAAGGATAAGACAGGAGGAAGCCTTCTTAGAGCTTCTTCACACAATAAAGGTTATAAAACATTCTCAGTGTAACATGTTTACGGGTCACAGAGAGAAAATATGCAAATCATTTGGGTACAAATGAAATGAAGCTAATCAGATAAACAAAAAAATCATCGCACACCATCACCTCGTCTAACCAGCTTTACACACATGCACACGCGCACACACATTGTTTATTACTTACTTATTAAATATAATATTAATGAGCTCAGTGTAGATTCTGTAAAATGAGAGGATTAAAATAATGATAAAGAACAGGAATGCATTAAATCAAAAATGTTTTAGAGATTTTTTTTTTCAAGCTAACAGTGTAGCTATAAATGGAAAAAAATAAAATCTTGATTGCTTTAATAATGAGACATTTGTTCATTATTTGTTGCACAGTTCAGTCTTTAGTCTTTAGACTCTAAAGCATGATTTATTCTGATTAGAAATAATAATCGACTTAAAAATCAAACATCAGACAGTTAATAAGTCACTCAGTGCACAAATTTAAGCCTTAACATTACAAACGATTTACAGAAATAAATACTTAGAATTCCATGATGGATTAACAGAAAGAGAGAAACATGATGATGATAAAAGTATATGTAGAGTTCACACTTACACTGACAGAAACGGATTTCTTCACATCTCTGCTTTCTGGTTCGCATTTCTAGTCCACATGGACAGCTGAATCAACTGATAAAGTGATGAACGGTTTAGCTCACAGAGCTCTTTTGAATGAAGAGGAAAATAGGTTGAGATGAAACACACACCCACACACACACCCACACCCACATACACACACACACACACACACACAGATAACAACTCAAATAAACACAATATAAAATTAATTTACCTGTAATACGGTCTGAAAACACTCAGCAGGTCAACGAAAGAGGTGAAGAAGAGAAAGATATCAGCCATGATTGTGTGTGTGTGTGTGTGTGTGTGTGTGTGTGTGTGTGCGCGTGTGCTCTGAACGCAGATGTCAGATTACCTCCTGTCAGTCATTTTATACACACTCCCCAATGCCCCTTCACTCTGCCCCCCACCTCAGCTAGGAGATGAAAAAAAACAAAACTAAAAAATACTTGGTAGAAGTCTGTAAGCTCCCAGCGCAGCCAGATAATTTTTGCGTTTAACGAGAAATGCAATAATGCTTAAGACTCCTCCCATCTCGGAAACTCGGGTATCAAAATTATTTCTGAGTTTCCCAGTCGTAATTATGACTTGAGGGGTCATTCATGTGCAACTTCCTAGTGGGAAACATGTATTTACAGCGCTTCACCAAGCGGGAGTAATATGAGCAGGGGTAGCTCAGTGGGTAAGACATTGGACTACTGATCAGAAGTCCACGAGTTCAAATGTCAGCATTGCCAAGCTGCTACTGCTGGGTTACTGAGACTAACCTTAACCCTCACCTACTCAGGTGTATAAAAGAGATAAAAAAGTTGCTGAATAAGAGCTTTGGCCAAATGCCATAAATGTGATTGATTGATGAAAAAATGTTTTCACTTTGTTATAAGGATTATTGTGTTTAGATTAATAGCCAAAAAGTTTAATTTAATTAGTTTAAAATGAAATCTATAATAAAGTCTGAATAGTTTCTCGAACACGCTTTATTTTAAAATAATAAAATAAACCTCTTCACTGCAGTGAACGCACGAGATGGAAAAAGGAGCGATACAAATAACCAGCAAACAATGAAGTGAAAATCCCCCAACACACACAAAAACACACCCACACACACACACACCCCACACACACACACCCCAAACACACACACACCCCACACACACACATAAACACACACACACACACACACACACAACCCACACACACACATAAACACACACACACACCCCAAACACACACACACACACACACACACCCCACACACACACACACAAACACACACACACACCACACACACACACATAAACACACACACCCCACACACACGCACACACACGCACACACACACACACCCACACAAACACACAGACCTCATACATTCACCCCTCACAAATCACACATTCACCACACACACACCTCACACACACACACCCCACACACACACACACACCCCACCCCCCACCCACACACAAACACACACACACCTGATACATTCACCCCTCACAAATCACACATTCACCACACACACACACACACACACCCACACACACACCCCACCCCCCGCCCACAAACACACCCCACACACACGCAAACACACACACCTCATACACTCACCCCTCACAAATCAAACATTCACCACATGCACCACCGCCACACACACACACACACAAACATACACACAAACACACACCACCCCAAACACACCCACACACACACACACCCCACCCCCAGCCCCCACACACACAAACACACACTAACACACACTCACCCCTCACAAATCACACAGTCACCACACACACACCTCACACACCCCTACACCCTCTACACACACACCTCACATATACCCAAATCCCCCACACACACCCACACACACCACCCCACACACACCCCACACCCCCCCAGCCCGCCCACACACACAAACACACACAAACACACACACACACCTCATACACTCACCCTCACAAATCACACATTCACCACACGCACACCCACACACATCACCGATACACACACCACCCCCCACACACACACATACACACACCCACACACACCTAAACACACCCCACACACACCTCACACACGCTAAGTGAGCCTGGTTCAGAGAATACAAAGTATAGATTCTATCACCACATGCGCGAGTCAAATAAGGATCGCCATTTTGTTATGTTTACCTCACATGCCAGCTATGTATCTTTAATGTCTGTGTGATATTGGAGAGAAGCGATATGTCACGGTTCATGGGTTCACCGGCCTGACCAATATTATGGATTCAGCGAATGCCGCCGGAGTCAACAGTTTTCTCTCGGACACGGCCGCACTCTCAACAGGCAGGAGGAACAGATGGTCGCCACGGGTCGCGCGGTACAGGCTTTGGTGGCGCAGGTGTCCAAACTCACTGCGCAAGTGCGACTACTCAGAACCGGACCGGTGACGTCACCCACTGCGCCAGCTCCTCAAGATTTAACCCCTGAATCGCCGCTTACTCCTCAACCCGAGCCACGCCTACCACCTCCCGCCCCATACTCTGGTCAGCCCTGCGCACGATCCGGAGCCCATGCAGGTGGGCAGAGCCCGACTGTCCCGGGAGGAGAGGGATCGCCGTCGGACCAGAGGATTGTGCCTATATTGCGGAGGGGCGGGACACATTGCCTCGGGCTGCCCGGTAAAAGCCACCGCCCGACCGTAGATCAGAGGTTACTGTCGGGTGGAATGGCGGCGGGTAAAGCCTCTTCCACAACGCTCCTTCCGGTACGGCTGCAGCAGGGAAGCACACTTCACCCCGGTCAAGCCCTTTTGGACTCTGGAGCGGAAGGTAATTTTATGGACATTCAGTTCGCTCTCCAACTTCACCTGCCGGTGTCTATGCTTAACCAGCCCATCTCCGTCAGTGCACTCAATGGCCAAACTCTCTCCAAAATCACACACACCACCGGCCCGTTAACACTCATCACGTCGGGGAATCACTCGGAGGAGATATGCTTCCTTCTCGCCGACTCCCCGCTCGCTCCTGTTGTCTTAGGTCACCCCTGGCTCTCGCTCCATAACCCTCACATTAATTGGCGTTCCAGTACGGTCTTGTCATGGAGCGAATATTGTCATGCTAATTGTCTTGTGTCTGCCTGTTCATCTGTGTCTAGTTCTGTTTTCCAGAAGGAGTCGGTGGATCTGTCTAACGTGCCTAAGGAGTACATGGACCTGAAGGGAGTGTTCAGTAAGTCTCGGGCCGCTTCTCTCCCGCCGCACCGTCCCTATGACTGTGCCATAGAGTTATTGCCAGGTAAGTCTCCGCCTAAAGGCAAGTTATACTCGCTTTCTGTCCCAGAAAGGGAGGCCATGGAGAAATATATTTCTGATTCTTTGGCAGCCGGGCTCATCCGTCCTTCCTCTTCTCCCGCAGGGGCTGGGTTCTTTTTTGTGGGCAAGAAGGACGGTTCTCTGCGGCCGTGTATTGATTACCGGGGGCTGGACAGCATCACGGTAAGGAACACTTACCCCTTGCCGCTGATGTCTTCAGCTTTCGAGCGGTTGCAGGGAGCGTCTTTTTTCACTAAACTTGACCTGCGCAACGCCTATCATCTAGTTCGCATAAGGGAGGGGGATGAGTGGAAAACCGCCTTTAATACCCCCAGGGGGCATTTTGAATACCTGGTTATGCCTTTCGGGCTGTCTAACGCTCCGGCGGTTTTTCAGGCACTCGTTAATGACGTGCTGAGAGATATGGTTGATCAGTTCATATATGTCTACCTGGATGACATATTGATTTTTTCTTCCTCTCTCCAGGAACATGTTCAGCACGTCAGGCGAGTGCTCCTTCGGCTGCTCGAGAATTGGCTTTTTGTCAAGGCAGAGAAATGCGTTTTTCATGCACAGTCCGTTCCATTCCTGGGGTTCATCATGTCGTCTGGGGGGTGCGCATGGATCCCGATAAGATCAAGGCTGTGGTGGATTGGCCAGCCCCTGGCTCTCGCAAGGCCCTGCAGAGGTTTCATTCGCAACTTCAGCCAACTCGCCGCCCCTCTGACCGCCTTGACCTCCACCAAGACGGCGTTTAACTGGTCGAGCGCAGCCCACGCTGCTTTTACCAACCTCAAGAGCCACTTCGTTTCGGTCCCTATTCTTATTGCCCCTGATCCGTCGCATCAGTTTGTGGTGGAGGTCGACGCTTCGGAGGTGGGGGTGGGCGTGGTTTTGTCCCAGCGCTCCTCCGCGGACGGCAAGATGCATCCGTGCGCCTTTTTTGCTCATCCCCTGTCTCTCGCCGAACAGAATTATGACATTGGTAATAGAGAGCTGTTGGCGATTAAGTTGGCCTTGGAGGAGTGGCGTCATTGGTTGGAAGGTTTGGGGTGCCTTTTATCGTCTGGACTGATCATAAGAACCTTGAATATATCAGATCGGCCAAACGTCTTAACTCCAGGCAGGCTCGGTGGGCTCTTTTTTTCGGTCGTTTTGTTTTTTCCATCTCGTATCGTCCGGGCTCTAAGAACGTCAAGCCCGACGCCTTGTCCCGCGTTTTTGATGGTTCCGGTCGGCAGACTACTCCCGAGCTTATTTTACCCGAGAGACTTGTGGTCTCCACCATCACTTGGGAGATTGAGTCTAAGGTCCGCACGACCTTACAAGGGGTAACGCCTCCGTCCGGGTGCCCACCGGGTCGGTTATTTGTGCCGGAGAGGTTAAGGTCTGACGTCATCCGCTGGTGCCACTGCTCTAAGGTCGCTTGTCATCTGGGGATTAGTCATACTGCCTTTTTGGTCAAACAACGCTTCTGGTGGCCACTGATGGCTCGTGACATTCGGGAGTTTGTTTTGGCTTGCTCGGTCTGTGCCAGTTGTAAGACTTGCAATCGTCCCCCAGAGGGTCTCCTTCAACCGCTGTCTGTCCCTTCTAGGCCCTGGTCCCACATAGCGTTAGATTTCGTTTCTGCCCTCCCTCCGTCCCAGGGTAACACGGTGGTTTTGACCATGGTGGACCGGTTCTCGAAGGCGGCCCATTTTATTCCCCTGCCCAAATTGCCTTCTGCCAGGGAGACGGCGGTTGCTGTCGTTGATCACGTCTTTCGCATTCATGGCCTCCCGACTGATGTGGTTTCTGACAGGGGTCCCCAGTCCATTTCCAAATTTTGGAGAGAGTTTTGTCGGTTACTAGAGGCGACTGTTAGCCTTTCGTCTGGTTTCCATCCTCAGAGCAACGGGCAGTCCGAGCGAGCCAACCAGGATCTGGAGCGAGTGTTACAATGTTTGGTTTCATAGAACCCGTCCTCTTGGAGCCAACAGCTCTCTTGGGTGGAGTACGCACACAATTCATTGCCAGTGTCATCCACGGGCCTTACTCCGTTTGAGTGTAGCTTAGGGTACCAGCCACCTATTTTTCCCAGCCTGGAATCCGAAGTCGCGGTTTCCTCTGCCCACGCCTTCGTCCAGAAGTGCCGTCGCACCTGGAGAACTGTTCGTCAGACACTTCTCCGGGTGGGTGCGCGCACCAAGGCTCAGGCTGATCGCCACCGGTCGAAGCCTCCCGTCTACGTCGTCGGTCAAAAAGTGTGGCTTTCTAGTAAAAATATTCCGCTCCGCTCCGTTTTGAGTAAATTGGCTCCCAAATTCATTGGCCCATTCATTGTCACTAAGATTCTTAGCCCAGTGGCAGTCCGCCTCAAACTTCCTCCAGCATACAGAAGAATCCATCCCGTGTTCCACGTATCCAAATTGAAAACTGTTTTTCACTCGCCTATTAATCCGCCAGCCCCCGTTCCCCCCCGCCGCGTCTCGTAGATGGGGAACCCCTTTTATTCGGTTAACCGCATTCTGGACTCTAGACGGAGGGGACGCGAATTCCAGTATCTGGTGGACTGGGAAGGTTACGGTCCGGAGGAGAGAAGTTGGGTCCCGGCCAGGGACATATTGGATCACTCCCTTATCGATGATTACAATCGACGGGTAGGTTCTCCTGGTAGCGCCGAGAGGCGCTCCTAGGAGGAGGGGTACTGTCACGGTTCATGGGTTCACCGGCCCCTTCTGGCCGTTTCATGTACTACAGTTAATTAGTCATTGCTTTTAGCTGCCACTCATTACTGGCTCTATTTATACCTCAGCGTTTGTCCTGTCTTTTGTCAGTTCGTTGTCTTCATGTTTGTGTTGTTTCAGCTCCGCGGTTGCGCTGCATGCCTTGCTCCTCGGGAGGATTACTGTGTCCAGCTGGCTTCCTGGGACTGTTCGTTTCCGCTTGTTCAGTTTCTGCAACTTCATTAAAGCCTCGCCTTACTCGCTACTGAATCCGCCTCTGTTTTTGCCGCGACACGATAATGGAACAAATACAGCTGAAACGGTGGATGTTTAATGGTAAAGACGTAAGGTAATCTCAGATGATTGATGTTGTTTCAGAACAGTACTGTTATGTTGAAATAACAACAGTGGATGTGATCTAAGAGTTCATATGGAGAGACTGTAATTTGAGTTAACTGTAATTTGCCTGTTAAAATGTTGAATATTTCTTTATTACTCATTGTGTTGAAAGAATGTGTGTCTGTATAATGAGAAAGAGCAACTGTATCATTTGAGGTCATGTGTTAGTGTTGGTGATATTAGAAATTAGATACAGTATGTATGGTTATAGGAGAAGTTTAAGAGAGTTTTACAGTGTGACTGTAGAGTTGTGTTGATTACTGCAGGTGAAGCAGTGATGAGTATGTGGCAGAGAAAGACACTCCACTAACGGTTCTTTTCATTATTATCTTATATTATCTTAACAGGAAAATTCTTCAACAAATATGTTACATCAGATCTTGTGATCATCCCCACACCTGTAACACATATAAATACAGACCTTGGATTTATTAGCACAACACCCACACCCTCAACATTCCTGTTAATACACACAGAATATCCCGTAATTATAAATATTTACTGTATTGTTAGCTTTTTCACTCAACTACCTCAGCTCGAGGTTGCACAGCATTGTATTGCACAAACCTGCACTTTATTCCACATACATACATTTTCATGATATACAGTACATTAGAATATTCAGGTGTCATGACAATTAATTCATATTATATCCTCATATTAGCCAGTTCTAACACTCATATCTGGGAAAAACCTAATATGTTTTTGTTACATGTACAAAGTGTACGTGAGCTGAAAGGACTTAAGTTCCAGAGAGAGAAAAAAGAGAGGCAGGTGAGGGAACAACTGCAGTACAACAGGAACTAACTCGCTTAGCCGATGTTCCACAGTTTGTGATGTAACTATAAATAGATAAAACGTACGACTTGTCGTTCTTTAATAAATGACAAACTGGTTATTATATTGCAGTGATGACCTCATGAATTTTTTCAATGGTAAAATTGAAAATATCAGGCAAGAAATTCAGACTATTAATTTAAAACCGGACAGTTTTATAACTAACCCTGTAGATGATAATATAATAATATTAGATCAACAATTGCAACATTTTACTCCCCTTGAAGAGGCTGAACTAATTTCACTAATTTCATCATCCATATCATCAACCTGTATACTAGATCCTTTACCTACTTGTTTCCTCAAACAGATAATTCCTGAAACAATCAAACCTCTTTTAAAGATAATCAATTCTTCCCTTAGCATTGGCTATGTACCTAAATCTTTTAAATTAGCAGTTATCAAGCCCTTGATTAAAAAACCTGACCTTGACACCTGACAGCTGTCCAACTATAGACCAATATCAAAGCTCCCCTTTATCTCCAAGATCCTAGAAAAGGTTGTAGCACAGCAGCTATGCTCACACTTACATAGGAATAACATTCATGAAATGTATCAGTCAGGATTTAGGCCTCATCATAGGACAGAGACAGCGCTGGTTAAAGTGGTAAATGACCAACTACTGGCCTCTGATCAGGATTGTGTCTCCTTGCTTGTGCTGCTTGACCTTGGTGCAGCTTTTGATACCATTGATCATGCTATTCTCCTCGATAGACTGGAAAATGTAGTAGGCATGTAGTAAGGGAACAGCCCTCTCCTGGCTCAGGTCTTATTTGACTGATCGTTATCAGTTTGTAAACGTAAATGGTGACTTCTCTTCTCATACTAAGGTAAAATTTGGTGTCCCGCAAGGCTCTGTTTTAGGCCCACTGCTCTTTTCTCTATATATGCTACCTCTGGGCAAAAATATCCGTAAACATGGTATTAGCTTCCACTGTTACGCTGATGATACACAGTTGCATGTTTCAGCAAAGCCAGATGACAGACACCAGCTTAATAAAGTTGAGGAATGTGTAAAAGACATTAGAACCTGGATGCTTATTAACTTTCTCTTACTTAATTCTGACAAGACAGAAGTACTTGTACTAGGACCACATGCAGTTAGAAGTAAGCTTTCTGATTACATAATAACTCTGGATGGCCTTTCTGTTTCATCAAATGCAGCAGTAAAAGACCTTGGTGTGATTATCGACTCTAGTCATTGATTTGAAGCTCATGTAGATAATATCACTAGGATCGCTTTCTTTCATCTCAGAAATATTGCTAAGATAAGAAATATAATGTCACTACACGATGCAGAAAAACTAGTTCATGCTTTTGTTACCTCTAGGTTGGATTATTGTAATGCCTTACTGTCTGGATGTTCCAGTAGGAGCATAAACAAGCTCCAGTTAGTCCAGAATGCAGCATCAAGAATCCTTACTAGAGCCAGAAGATATGACCACATCAGTGAACTTTTGGTCTTTTATGATCCGCGACACCTACTCAGATCAAATGTGCAGGCTATTTGTTGGTACCTCGAATAATGCGGGCTACAGTTGGGGGTAGAGCTTTCTCTTACAAAGCCCCACAGTTATGGAACAGCCTTCCACTTAGTGTTCAGGGCTCAGACACAGTCTCAGTGTTTAAGTCTAGGCTGAAAACATATTTGTTTAGTCAAGCCTTTAGTGAATAGTTTTTTCTTAGGTACAGGGGCAGGTCTGGAGGGTTTCCTGGGCATAGAGTGTTGTGGTGAACTGGGATGTTTGGATGCTGTCGCCCCCCCACTCTCACACGTTCACTCTGGTTTGTGGATGGTGGAGTGGCTGCTGCCTTATATCCCAGGGTGCCCTCATGCTGTCATAGCTAGTCTTGCCGGAGTCCCTGCTTGCTCTCTGCACGCAAAGTACATTATCCTTAACCATTAGAGGACAAAAACTTACCTTACATTTACATTTCTGGCATTTGGCAAACGCCTTTATCCAGAGCGACTTACAATAGTGCTTTGAAGTCTATCAAAAATACATTCTGATATTGCTAGGTCACAAACTAGGAATACCATCAGTCCAAAACTCTGTTGGGGAGGTGCTTTTTTTTTTTTTTTTTTTTTTTGTGAAAGTGCTAATTTAAGTATTTTATGAAGAGGTACCTCACAATCTGATTTTAACCAACCGGACTTCTTGCAAAAACTGTGATGAATTTATTGGTTGCACAATTGCACTATTTGTCCATATAGTACACAATAATAGAAGGGATTTTTTTATAATTGCACTATCCCAGATGAGGATGGGTTCCTTTTAAGCCTGGTTCCTCTCAAGGTTTCTTCCTCATATCATCTCAGGGAGTTTTTCCTTGCCACCGTCGCCAGTGGCTTGCTCATTAGGGATAAATTCACATATTTACAATATATTTTTGTGAATCCATTTATTTCTGTAAAGCTGCTTTGTGACAATGTCCATTGTTAAAAGCGCTATACAAATAAAATTGAATTGAATTGTGGTATAAGAGTAATAAAATACGTGCTGTTATGGGGAAATAATCCATTTTCCTCTAACTGCACTGTCTGTAGTGTGTTATTTCTTAAAGCACAATCTACCGTAAGTCAACCTCACCATATTATTAATGTTTCCATAAAATCTTTATGACCTTTCTAGTGAAAATGATTAAAATAAGGTGCTAATAAAATGACATTCCACTGAGCGCAGAGTGTAGTGAGTTAGCTGGATTCTGATTGGTCTCATCATAGCAGTTGGGAGCCAGTAAAAAGTGATCAAACAAACGTTAGCTGATTTTGAGGTTGAAACGATTAAATTAAATTACGGAATTATAGCCAATCACCCTGTTTATGAACATCACTAGAGTGCAGTTGTGTTAAATTTGACAGTGAGTAATATTTTTTACTCAGTAACTGCTCTATAATGATGTTCATAACCAGCACGTGTCATCAGCCTCTGTTTTGGTATTTATTGTTTTGTTTCATTTTTGTGTCACATGTTTGTGTCATTCTGCTCACTAAGTGCTTTCTTTCCACAAACCAAATCTTGTCGATGGACTTCATTCCACATAATAAAAATCTGGTGTGGGAGGAACCTGTGGACCAGGAGAACCTCACGGTAGTAGCATGGACTGTAGGGGTCCAGCTTTACTGAGGGAATGTTCAGGCCCAGTGGCTTCACTCCCATATGAGACAAGGGTTTAAGTCCAGCCTTTTCCAGACACATTCCAATGTAAACATCATCGATGGGGACCAGGGTGATGGAATGAGACATGTTGTAGATGGTTCTGGAAGTGAAACGTGACAACAGGAAGCCGCCTCCGCTGCAGTAGGGAGGATACTTATCTGATTCATAGACTTGGACCGGGACGTAGTATTTACTGGCCTGGAAACGGACCGGATCCGTGTTTTCGATCAACTGGCCGATAAATAGATGTTTGCTTCCAGCGTTATCATCTAACCCTTTGAGATACTGCACCATGTTGTCTGTGTTGGCGAAAATGTCGTCATCTCCGTTGAGGAGAAAGTGCACATTGGGACAAAACCTCTCCATCCATTCCAGGAATAGGACCTGCTTCAGTGTAAGGTTGAAAAAGGAATCTTCAAAGTCCCACTGAAGTATGTCCTGGTACTTGCGGTTCTCCAGCTGCAGGAGTTTGTTCAGTCTTTTCTTCTCGAACCTGTCTCCTGTGGTTCCAGATATGAACACAGTGCGGATCCACACGCCACTCTGAAGCCTCTCAGAAGCCCACGTTTTTCGCAGAACCTCCCGCCGCTCGTAGTTGGGTGGAGAACTTTTGATGGCCAGCAGCAGGAAAACATCTGCAGTGTTCTCTGGACCGCCGCACTTCCCAGGAATGTTGAGCAGCATAGGGAAATGCCGACAGTGGCGGTAAAAAAGGAAATCTTGGATGTGTTTGGGTAAAGTGGAAAAGCCTGTAATGTTGGATGCAGACGAATTTCGCTCACATTTGTTTGCTGATCTCAGGAACAGGTCTGGTGATGTCTGAGGTTCAGGTTTGAACTTTGGTTTGTCAGTTGTGTTTTGTGATTTCTTGTTCTGAATGTCTATTCGCAGAAATAATAACAAACACAGAATGGCCGTGGTGAGCAGAACAGCCGTCTCCAGCTTCCACCTCCTTCTCCTGGATCCCACTAGAAAGAAATCAGAGATAATAAACCAGGTTTTTAATTCAGAGCTAAAAGCCATACATCAAAACACATCATCCATAAGTTTCTCCCAGCAGTGTAAAGAACGGCAGAGACTTTAGAGAAGCGATAGCAGGTGAGAGTGTGTCAGAGCTGAGATCATCGAGAGGCAATTCGAAATGTAAACATGAATTCTAAATATACCAGAAAATATTTTCTCTTTTCTCAAATTCCACTGAAAGATTATTCCGTTATCATCCCCAACCCTAGACTGGGGTGTAACACTGTCAACACCTGCTCCACAAAGGAACATTTAGAAACGTATATAGAGGACATCTGTTAAATATTTTTATTAGCAATGCACCAAAACTTTTTTGGCTGAAAATGGTTAAAAATTCCTCTTTTGGTTTTCAGGTTTAAAACTTTGACTGGAAAAACAGAACGATAACAATAAATAGAAAGTGGTTAAAAATGTTGTTTGCTGGTTCAAACAGTTTGAGCAGCAGATCAACCGTGAAAACATTTCCCGCTTTCTACCAGGGACATTAGACAAGCGATTTGTAAAGGAAAATTGTTTTATATTTTTGACAAATTACTGCGTTTATTACATCACTCTGCAGTCGTGGCTGAAACTGTGACTCATTGTAATTACTGCAACAATCACACAATGACAGACTAGGACACAATGTACTTCAATTCAGATCAGGTAGCACCTGGTACAGTTGTTTGCAAAAGTTTGTGTACCCCACCCAAATCACATATTTTTGACATTCTGAATTGAAAAGAAGTAAACACAAACTCTGCAGAAAATTATTTAAAAAATATAACGTTTGTAAAGTTGTAAAGACTCCAGAACTTAGTTATCTTGCTATGCTTTAATTGACTCATTAGGTCACAAATTGTCATTAGGAATAATAATTCCAGAGTGTAATAAATTCCCTGGCTCTAACACTCAGCAGTCATGTGCTCCTCTAAGCAGCTGACTGACGATCTGAAAATGAAGCTAACTGATGTGTAACTCAGTATAAATGATGGTCTGGTCTGGTGCGGTCTGACATGTCTGTAAAAACACAGCTTAAATACAAACATCTTCGGGAGCAAGTGCACGTGTTATCACCCCCTCATGTCAGGAAAACCTTTTCCCAAGCGTAGGAAGAGAGTTTGAAGGATAAGACAGGAGGAAGCCTTCTTAGAGCTTCTTCACACAATAAAGGTTATAAAACATTCTCAGTGTAACATGTTTACGGGTCACAGAGAGAAAATATGCAAATCATTTGGGTACAAATGAAATGAAGCTAATCAGATAAACAAAAAAATCATCGCACACCATCACCTTGTCTAACCAGCTTTACACACACGCACACGCGCACACACATTGTTTATTACTTACTTATTAAATATAATATTAATGAGCTCAGTGTAGATTCTGTAAAATGAGAGGATTAAAATAATGATAAAGAACAGGAATGCATTAACTGAAAAATGTATTAGAGATTTTTTTTTTCAAGCTAACAGTGTAGCTATAAATGGAAAAAAATAAAATCTTGATTGCTTTAATAATGAGACATTTGTTCATTATTTGTTGCACAGTTCAGTCTTTAGTCTTTAGACTCTAAAGTATGATTTATTCTGATTAGAAATAATAATCGACTTAAAAATCAAACATCAGACAGTTAATAAGTCACTCAGTGCACAAATTTAAGCCTTAACATTACAAATGATTTACAGAAATAAATACTTAGAATTCCATGATGGATTAACAGAAAGAGAGAAACATGATGATGATAAAAGTATATGTAGAGTTCACACTTACACTGACAGAAACGGATTTCTTCACATCTCTGTTTTCTGGTTCGCATTTCTAGTCCACATGGACAGCTGAATCAACTGATAAAGTGATGAACGGTTTAGCTCACAGAGCTCTTTTGAATGAAGAGGAAAATAGGTTGAGATGAAACACACACCCACACACACACCCACATACACACACACACACACACACAGAGAACAACTCAAATAAACACAATATAAAATTAATTTACCTGTAATACGGTCTGAAAACACTCAGCAGGTCAACGAAAGAGGTGAAGAAGAGAAAGATATCAGCCATGATTGTGTGTGTGTGTGTGTGTGTGTGTGTGTGCGCGTGTGCTCTGAACACAGATGTCAGATTACCTCCTGTCAGTCATTTTATACACACTCCCCAATGCCCCTTCACTCTGCCCCCCACCTCAGCTAGGAGATGAAAAAAAACAAAACTAAAAAATACTTGGTAGAAGTCTGTAAGCTCCCAGCGCAGCCAGATAATTTTTGCGTTTAACGAGAAATGCAATAATGCTTAAGACTCCTCCCATCTCGGAAACTCGGGTATCAAAATTATCTCTGAGTTTCCCAGTCGTAATTATGACTTGAGGGGTCATTCATGTGCAACTTCCTAGTGGGAAACATGTATTTACAGCGCTTCACCAAGCGGGAGTAATATGAGCAGGGGTAGCTCAGTGGGTAAGACATTGGACTACTGATCAGAAGTCCACGAGTTCAAATGTCAGCATTGCCAAGCTGCTACTGCTGGGTTACTGAGACTAACCTTAACCCTCACCTACTCAGGTGTATAAAAGAGATAAAAAAGTTGCTGAATAAGAGCTTTGGCAAAATGCCATAAATGTGACTGATTGATGAAAAAATGTTTTCACTTTGTTATAAGGATTATTGTGTTTAGATTAATAGCCAAAAAGTTTAATTTAATCAGTTTAAAATGAAATCTATAATAAAGTCTGAATAGTTTCTCGAACGCGCTTTATTTTAAAATAATAAAATAAACCTCTTCACTGCAGTGAACGCACGAGATGGAAAAAGGAGCGATACAAATAACCAGCAAACAATGAAGTGAAAATCCCCCAACACACACAAAAACACACACACACACACACCCACACACACCCACACACACCCCACACACGCTAAGTAAGCCTGGTTCAGAGAATACAAAGTATAGATTCTATCACCACATGCGCGAGTCAATTAAGGATCGCCATTTTGTTATGTTTACCTCACATGCCAGCTATGTATCTTTAATGTCTGTGTGATATTGGAGAGAAGCGATAATGGAACAAATACAGCTGAAACGGTGGATGTTTAATGGTAAAGATGTAAGGTAATCTCAGATGATTGATGTTGTTTCAGAACAGTACTGTTATGTTGAAATAACAACAGTGGATGTGATCTAAGAGTTCATATGGAGAGACTGTAATTTGCCTGTTAAAATGTTGAATATTTCTTTATTACTCATTGTGTTGAAAGAATGTGTGTCTGTATAATGAGAAAGAGCAACTGTATCATTTGAGGTCATGTGTTAGTGTTGGTGATATTAGAAATTAGATACAGTATGTATGGTTATAGGAGAAGTTTAAGAGAGTTTTACAGTGTGACTGTAGAGTTGTGTTGATTACTGCAGGTGAAGCAGTGATGAGTATGTGGCAGAGAAAGACACTCCACTAACGGTTCTTTTCATTATTATCTTATATTATCTTAACAGGAAAATTCTTCAACAAATATGTTACATCAGATCTTGTGATCATCCCCACACCTGTAACACATATAAATACAGACCTTGGATTTATTAGCACAACACCCACACCCTCAACATTCCTGTTAATACACACAGAATATCCCGTAATTATAAATATTTACTGTATTGTTAGCTTTTTCACTCAACTACCTCAGCTCGAGGTTGCACAGCATTGTATTGCACAAACCTGCACTTTATTCCACATACATACATTTTCATGATATACAGTACATTAGAATATTCAGGTGTCATGACAATTAATAATTAATTAATGTTACATGTACAAAGTGTACATGAGCTGAAAGGACTTAAGTTCCAGAGAGAGAGAGAAAAAAGAGAGGCAGGTGAGGGAACAACTGCAGTACAACAGGAACTAACTCGCTTAGCCGATGTTCCACAGTTTGTGATGTAACTATAAATAGATAAAATGTACGACATGTCGTTCTTTAATAAATGACAATCTGGTTGTGGTATAAGAGTAATAAAACACGTGCTGTTATGGGGAAATAATCCATTTTCCTCTAACTGCACTGTCTATAGTGTGTTATTCCTTAAAGCACGATCTACCGTCAGTCAGCCTCACCATATTATTAATAATAATAAATTATTGAGATGAATAAATTAAATACGGAATTATACCAATCACCCTGTTTATGAACATCACTAGAGTGCAGTTGTGTTAAATTTGACAGTGAGTAATATTTTTTACTCAGTAACTGCTCTATAATGATGTTCATAACCAGCACGTGTCATCAGCCTCTGTTTTGGTATTTATTGTTTTGTTTCATTTTTGTGTCACATGTTTGTGTCATTCTGCTCACTAAGGGCTTTCTTTCCACAAACCAAATCTTGTCGATGGATTTCATTCCACATAATAAAAATCTGGTGTGGGAGGAACCTGTGGACCAGGAGAACCTCACGGTAGTAGCATGGATTGTAGGGGTCCAGCTTTACTGAGGGAACATGCAGGCCCGCTGTCCTCACTCCCATATGAGACGAGGGTTTAAGTCCAGCCTTTTCCAGACACATTCCCATGTAAACATCATCGATGGGGAGCAGGGTGATGGAATGAGACATGTTGTAGATGGTTCTGGAAGTGAAACGTGACAACAGGAAGCCGCCTCCTCCGCAGTAGGGAGGATACTTGTCTGATTTATGGACTTGGACGGGGATGTAGTATTTACTGGCCTGTTCCCGGATCGGCCCCACGTATTGGATCAAGTGGCCGATAAATAGATGTTTGCTTCCATCGTTATCATCTAACCCTTTGAGATACTGCACCATGTTGTCTGTGTTGGCGAAAATGTCGTCATCTCCGTTGAGGAGAAAGTGCACATTGGGACAAAACCTCTCCATCCATTCCAGGAATAGGACCTGCTTCAGTGTAAGGTTGAAAAAGGAATCTTGAAAGTCCCACTGAAGTATGTCCTGGTACTTGCGGTTCTCCAGCTGCAGGAGTTTGTTCAGTCTTTTCTTCTCGAACCTGTCTCCTGTGGTTCCAGATATGAACACAGTGCGGATCCACACGCCACTCTGAAGCCTCTCAGAAGCCCACGTTTTTCGCAGAACCTCCCGCCGCTCGTAGTTGGGTGGAGAACTTTTGATGGCCAGCAGCAGGAAAACATCTGAGGAGTTCTCTGGACCGCCGCACTTCCCAGGAATGTTGAGCAGCATAGGGAAATGCCGACAGTGGCGGTAAAAAAGGAAATCTTGGATGTGTTTGGGTAAAGTGGAAAAGCCTTTAATGTTGGATGCAGACGAATTTCGCTGACATTTGTTTGCTGATCTCAGGAACAGGTCTGGTGATGTCTGAGGTTCAGGTTTGAACTTTGGTTTGTCAGTTGTGTTTTGTGATTTCTTGTTCTGAATGTCTGTTCGCAGCAATAATAACAAACACAGAATGGCCGTGGTGAGCAGAACAGCCGTCTCCAGCTTCCACCTCCTTCTCCTGGATCCCACTAGAAAGAAATCAGAGATAATAAACCAGGTTTTTAATTCAGAGCTAAAAGCCATACATCAAAACACATCATCCATAAGTTTCTCCCAGCAGTGTAAAGAACGGCAGAGACTTTAGAGAAGTGATAGCAGGTGATAGTGTGTCAGAGCTGAGATCATCGAGAGACAATTCGAAATGTAAACATGAATTCTAAATATACCAGAAAATATTTTCTCTTTACTTCATTTCCAGTAACAATACTCTCTGAATGATGGAAAGTAATGTTATATTTATTAATTATTCCTGCTAGAAAAAGCATATATAAAGTATGATAAATAATGCACTCCTCCATTTTCCCACTTTACTTCCCATTTAAATGACAATTTTATTTGGGTAGGTAAGGTAGCAGTATAAATACAGTATGTACATATCATAAACCAAGTATTTTTGCCAGGTTCCTTTTGGATCTCTTCTCACAGGCCCTGACATGAACATCACTGAAGATCTGTGTGTAGATCTTAAACATGGTGTGGATGCAACACGGCACGTGAAAATCTCAGAACCTGAATATTTAGAAACCTTCTGCAAGGAAGAGTGGGTGAAAATTCATTCAGCAATGACAGACAGACTCCGAGCTCGCTACAGAAAGCGTTTGCTAGCTCTGATATCTGCCAAAGGGCGCGTTACTCAGTCAATAGGGTGTCCAAACTTTTGCACATGCCACAATTACTATTTTAATTTTTCTTTTTTTTTTTTTAAAGTTTATAAACTGTAAAGCAACTGGCCATTAATATTTGCAGAATTTTTTTTTTCTTTCAACAAACTGTGTAATTTGGGTAGGGGTGCACAAACTTTTGCATTCAAGTGTAGCAAAAAGTTTGATGATGAGTGTGGAAAGTCGTATAACCAGGGGACTGCAGTGGAGTTTACTTAATGCTTATTGGATCTTTCATAGACTATATATACACACACACACACACACACACACACATATACATATATATATATATATATATATATATATATATATATATATATATATATATATATATATATATATATATATATATATATGTGTGTGTGTGTGTGTGTGTGTGTGTGTGTGTTTGTGTGTATAGTGTATATATGTATTTATAAAATTATGAAGGGCCAAACAGGAAATAATTATATGAACTATAACTCTGAATATATAAATGTAAATCCAAATACATCTGAATATATAGTTATAAATCTGAATTTTTATTTATAAACCATGAATATATAAATATATATGTAAATCCTGATTATATATTCACACATTTTATCAGGCATATTGATAGACAACCTCTTAATGTTTCCATATTTGACTAAACCAGTAAACCTGCTCGGTGTAATCAGTTTTTGTTTGTGTGTTGATAAAATCATTATTCGTCAGCAGATTGTTGATAACTTCCCTTTCAGTTGTGCTGAATTCTGCAGAAAAGCTGCACAGCATTAACACTGGTAAAGGGCTGTGAGGACTCTGCAACACTACGGCCAGCCTTCTGTACAGTACAACAGCATAACCCCTTTGGTTTAGAGAAGTGATGTGCACTTAAAATAATTATATAATAGTGCAATATCATTATATATATATAAATAAAAGGAAAGATGTGCCAGAGTGTGATCTGTAGTTTGTGGAATTTACATGAAGTTTAATATTACTTCATTACCACTGATAAATACTGAGATAGATTAATTATCTAACTAATGAATAATTAATTATTATTATTATTATTGTTATTATTATTATCATTATTGTTGAATACAGAATTATAGTATTATGAAATCTTTTGTAAAACACTGTATTTTGTATGTTTGTATTATTTTAATAAATAAATAAAGCTCTAAATTGTAAAATTTCCATAAAGTAAAAATAGAAGTTCTGAGTAGAGACGTGTAGTTCTGTGTATTTACACGTGTAGAGACGTACGTACTTTACACATTTCCCCAGTCTCTTCACTCCGCTGGAGTTCTTTTGTACCCGAGTTAATGAGTATAAAGTTACACTGGGTTGTGAGATGTTTCATATAACCAGCAGTAATATTTTGCTTACCGTAAATCCACTTCAGCACCTCCATGTTCACCTGAAACAGATCCAAACCTTACATTAATACAGAGAGACAAATAATTAAACACTAGTATAACAGCTAGTATAGGAAAAGTATAGGAAATGTATTAAGTGTGTTTAAAAATGGAAATAAACAGAAGGAAGTGATGTAATAATGGTCTGATCTTCGATGGTTTCTACATCTCCAGAGTATATATATAAATACAAACATCTTCGGGTGAGAGAGAGAAAATATGCAAATCATTTGGGTACAAGTGAAAGACACAAACAAAAAAACAAGAAAAACACCCCACACCATCACCTCGTCTAACCAGGTTCACACACACACACACGTTGTTTATTACTTACTTATTAAATATAATATTAATGAGCTCAGTGTAGATTCTGTAAAATGAGAGGATTAAAATAATGATAAAGAACAGGAATGCATTAACTGAAAAATGTATTAGAGATTTTTTTTTTCAAGCTAACAGTGTAGCTATAAATGGAAAAAAATAAAATCTTGATTGCTTTAATAATGAGACATTTGTTCATTATTTGTTGCACAGTTCAGTCTTTAGTCTTTAGACTCTAAAGTATGATTTATTCTGATTAGAAATAATAATCGACTTAAAAATCAAACATCAGACAGTTAATAAGTCACTCAGTGCACAAATTTAAGCCTTAACATTACAAATGATTTACAGAAATAAATACTTAGAATTCCATGATGGATTAACAGAAAGAGAGAAACATGATGATGATAAAAGTATATGTAGAGTTCACACTTACACTGACAGAAACGGATTTCTTCACATCTCTGCTTTCTGGTTCGCATTTCTAGTCCACATGGACAGCTGAATCAACTGATAAGTTTAGCTGACAGAACTCACTTGAAGAAAGAGGGAAATAGGTTGAGATGAAACGCACACACACACACACACACACACACACACACACACACACATACATACACACACATACATACACACACACACACACACACACACACATACAGAGAACAACTCAAACACAATATAAAATTAATTTACCTGTAATACGGTCTGAAAACACTGAGCAGGTCAACAAAAGAGGTGAAGAAGAGAAAGACATCAGCCATGATTGTGTGCGTGTGTGTGTGTGTGTGTGTGTGTGTGTGTGTGTGTGTGCTCTGAATACAGATGTCAGATTACCGTTTGTGTTACAGAACACAGCAACGTAAAGGCCCTCCCCTGAGTGGAGAGAGAGAGAGAGAGAGAGAGAGAAGGGCAGAAGAGAAAGAGGAAGGAGGTAAAGTGTGTTAGAGACAGAAACAGTGAAATAATAGACACGCAAACACACTCACACACACATACAGCAGTACATTTCCCTTTGATCCACCCAGAAACAAGTGAAAAAATGATTTCAAGCCTTTAATAAAAGGAATGTCGGTGTATCCCACAAAAAAAAAGAAAAAAGAAAAAAAAAAGATGAAGAAGTGCATGTTGCTGGTTACAGTTACAGAAGTAAAGTAAAGAGAAGTTTTTGGAAAATTTCTCTCTCCATTCACACACACACACACACATACACTCTGGTGTCTCTGTCACTAGTTGGGGGAGAATTTCCTTAGTGATATCTGAAGAGTGAGTGGTCGCATATTTGTGGGATTTATATGGGGTTATCACTGTAAGCAGACAGGGTCAAGGTCACAGCAAGGTCAGATATCTGGAATAATTTTTCTTCACTAGCTTCCTTCCTGTTTGAAGGATAATTTAAGGGTGTTTCAGGTGGACAGATTAGCAATGAGAAGGACTAGACCTGGTGGAGGAGGAGGAAGAGGAGGAGGAGCACGAGGAGGAGCAGGAATCCCCGTCCACGCTGTTGGTGTAGAGTTCTACTGCTCGCTCAGCTGATCCTCATCTGTACTCTGATCTTTTGGTCTTCTTTCAGTCTTCTCTTCATCTTAATTCTTACAAATCTCAGTCTTTTCTTGCTCTTGATTGGTAAAAGTCTCTGTTTGGTAGGTATAAGGCTACGGCTCATCTTGGTCTTAATGGGTAAAAATCTCAGACTTGTCTTGACTTATAGAAGTCTGGGATTAGTCTTCATGTTCCTGCTAAAAGTCTCTGTAGTGTCTTGGTCTTGATCTTAACTGGAAAAAGTCTCAGACACAGTCAAAGCTCAGGAGACAGTAAAAGCTGGGAAGTAATTATGCATTCAGGAAAAACAGCTATAACACACTCACACACTCACACAAGCAAGGAGAGGACGGCTTCCAAAGAAAGAATGAGACGAAGTTGCAGAAACGCCCACGATTGAATGAGGAACTGATGGAAGGCTAAAACCATTTGGATGTAAGAACCTTTAGGTAGTTTGTAAGAAATCATGATTACATACTGGACTGAAATTTCCCTGAATGTCGTATAATTCTAATAATAATTATATAAACTATAAAAATAATTATAATTGTACCTCCAAAATTTGGGCCTCATGGTGAGTTCAAATGAAAGGTGCAATAGTTGATTTTTTAAAATTTATTGTGTGTAAAATAACACGAAAATATGCAGAAAGTGATAAAAAAAAAAGAGAAAGGTTTAAGCCTCAAAACCTGCTTGGAAAACTGTCTGGAAGTTTTTGGACAAGATTCTTAGACACACACACACACACCTCAACACACACAGAAGGTCATTTTATAGACATATTTTATAGTCAGTTATTTTATAGACACTCCCCAGCCGCCCACCTGTAAAAATGTACATGTGTAGAATGGTTGCTGATAGAGTACATAAATGAATATTACCAAAACGCAAGTGCTAACGAACGCAAGTGCTAACGAACGCAAGTGCTAGCTGCATTCAGAAAAGTGAACTAAACCTGTTATTCAGTACAGAAACTGTACTCAGAAACTGTACTCTTCTCCACCATGATGAAAGTTTAAGACTCCTCCCATCTCGGAAACTCCGACATCAGAATTATCTCTGCGTTTCCCAGTCATTCATGTGCAACTTCCTGGTGGGAATCTTGTATTTCTGATAACTACGATAGCATGTGAAAGCAGCATAAAAGCAGGATAAACTCTTGCTTCTCCATGCTGGAGTAATATGAGCGGGGGAAGCTCAGTGGTTAAGACGTTCAAATGTCAGCATTGCCAAGCTGCTACTGCTGGGTTACTGAGACTTCACCTTAACCCTCACCTACTCAGGTGAATAAAAGAGAGAAAAAAGTAAGTTGCTCTGAATAAGGGCATCGGCCAAATGCCATAAATGTAATTGATTCCTGGCATAGAGATGGAATGAGCAGTGTTGCTCCTGTACCGGTTTTTAAACACACTCTGTATAAAGCTTTGAACTGTCCGAATGCCAGCTTCACATAACGAATAAAGCAGATATGTTCTGTACAGAGTCAGGTAAGGAAATGCAGTGATGAAACACATTGAAATGTATGCAATGTTGGAGAACTCCTGTGTAGCTTCGCTAACAATGGTGCGAGTGTGTGTGTTGGGGAATTTTCACATCACAATGCTTTCACATTCAGCTGAAAACTCACCAAAATTAATTACAAAGAAAAAAATAATGGCACCCCCTGTGTTTTCACTTTGTTATAAGGATTATTGTGTTTAGATTAATAGCCAAAAAGTTTCATTTAATAAAGTTTAAAATGAAATCTATAAAAGTCTGAATAGTTTCCACACAAATACACACACCCCCACCACCTCACACACACACACACACACACACACCTCACTCACCCTTACACCCCCTCCCCTCCACTTCAGGCCAAACTACTTTTGTCATCACACTAAAATCGGTCACAAATTTATTTTACATTAAACAAAAAACAAACAGTTTATTCCACTTTTGTGGCTTTTAATAAAGCCACATGATTTTCTTTTTATTTCAGAAAATACAGCTGCAGGAACCAAAAAAATAAATATTAATCTCAACTAATAAATAAAACTACAGCATTTTCAAAAAAAAAAAATAATAATCCTCATAGTCACTAAATAAAGCTTGTGCACACACTGAAAAGAAAGAAAGCGATATAATAAAATCTTCAAGCGTGGCTTAATGAGTAATCAGCGACACAAACTCCTGCCCTTTAAGTCAACATCACAAACCACAAACATTTCAAATAAAGAAAACCTAATCTTACTGTCTCAGTGACATTATAAATAAAAGAGCACAGTAACTGACTGTCTGGCTCTTTGCCTCGTTTCCTCACCCACAGCATCAAATTACACAACTCCTGTACCAGTAACATAACACCACCATTATGGTGATTCATAAAGAATCACTGACTCAGAGTCGAATAAATCCTGATGAATCAGTAGTTAAAGAGGTGTGTATTCAGTAAAAAGGCACAAATCAATAAATCTGATTCATATTTACACGACACACTCCAAAATAAAGTGTCAAGGGTCGACAAAAATAAAAAGTTAGATACACACAATACAGATTCATATACAAACAAACTCGGAAGAATCGTTTACAGAAGAGTCGTAGCTGTAAAATGAATCATTTTGATTCATCGAGGTCATTTCATCCCATATGTAACTTGAACAAAGAAAAACCCAAAAGTGTTTCAGAGTCATTTGAAAACAATTCATTTACACATTTACATTCACTCAGCTTCCAAGAATCGCACAACGGTCGATTGTAGAGATGATGACTGCAATAAATCAGGATGTTCAGATCATTTTGGGATCATCCGTTTCCAATTCCGTTAATAATTTATAAAATCAAATTCAGAGTCGCAAACAGTAAAAAGAACAGAATACAGACGAATCATTAACATAAGAGCCAGCAGCCATGAGCTGGGTTAACGGAGGTTAAATTAAACAGTCTGGATTATTTTATCACACTTTTACTTTGATTCAGATTCAGATTCTGCAAAGAATCAACTGCAGAAGATTCATAAGAATTTGTTATGGAATGCAGTCACTTGAGAAACCTGAGAAACAAAAAAAGTGTGCATCAAACAATTTATAAACCACACATCTTCTTCCAAATGTCCTCCATATTCCAGTCTTCATTCTTAAAATATTCAGATTTAAATATGGCCAAAAAATAAAGATAAAAACTAATTCATTTGAAGAAGAGTCGTTTACAGAGCTGATCGAGATTCAGATGCATAAGGACCGATAAACAGAAGTGCTAATATCTCACAAATGGAGAACAAATTAAACTGGAACATTTAAGGAGTCATTTCGTGCCACATCTGCCCCACAGATCCAAGAGTGAAAAAGAAAAAGAAAAAGAAACCGGAATCTCTACATCTGACTCACTGAAGAAGATTTGTTTACAGATCACGACTATAATAAAGCCAGAAATAAATAAATTGAACAATTCAGATCATTTCACTTCACAATTGGAATAAGAGGGGCATAATGTTGTCTTTCTCCCTCTCTCTCTCTCTCTCTCTCTCTCTCTCACGCACACCTCACCCACACACACCTCACTCACCTCACCCACACCCACACACACACACACACACACACAGCATTCTTGGTGTCTCTTTTCTTCTGTCTGTTCAAGTCATTTCCTGGTTCACACAGGTACAGGGAACATGTCCTGTGAAGAACAAAAGAACAACAACACAATTGCAAATGTCATTTAAAACAGTTGTTTTGTGTCCTGTGAAGAACAAAAGAACAAAAACAGCACAATTGTGAATGAGTCATTAATAGCCGTGTTGTTTTGTGTCCTGTGAAGAACAAAAGAACAAAAACACAATTTTGAATGTGTCCTATTATAGGCTTTAAATTATTTATAATGTTTATGATGTTTTATTATTTTTAAGAAATAATCTTTTGTATTAAAAAGTAAAAAAAATAAAAAAATCACACTACCCACAATATCTCAGAAAAATTACCCGTAAAATAATTAACCGTAAAATCAAAATTTTCTTCCCATCTTTACCCAGCTCTCACCAGCACGTGTGTAATGTTTTAAGTGTCGTACTTTATCCGCGTGTGCCTCGGGGTCTCCTGATGATGGTACGAGTGGATCCTGTGACTCCTTCATCATGGGTTCTCCAGGGAATCGAGAGAGAGACGACGAGAACTTTCCCATCTTCCAGTAGCGGAACAGAGCGGCGAAAAGAACGCAGGCCAAAACTAAAGAGAACAGGAAGAGGAGGAGATGATAACGTGATGATAATTATAATAATAATAATAATAATAAAAAAATACAGCTGCAAGCAGCAATTACGGAGCCAAGGTCAACAGAGGCGAAGTAAGTAGATAAGCAAGTAGATAAGCAAGCATCAGCATATGGTCATAAATGTACATATCAAGCTTCAGTGCAATAGTCAGTAGCGTTGCCAAGATGTTGCATAACTCACTACGCGGCGCTTATGTAAACTTTGACGATGCGTCATATGAAATGGTTGGAGATACCAAAAAGTTCTTTTCAACACGAAATCCATAACTTATTGCCGGAATGGACTGAAGATGATCGGAGTCAAATTTGGTGAAAATTAGACAAACGGTCTGAAAAGCAAAAATATGCTTTTTTCATATCTCGTGTGCGCCAGGTGGCGCTGTTCCAAAACTGTGTAGGGACCCTCAAGTCATGGCGACTAAAAAAAACTGAGTTTGGTCTGAAAGGCTAAAGCTTTTACGGAGATATAGCCTCGTGTCGATTTCAGCGTGCTCGCTGTCAAATTCGTTAGCGTACTATTCAAGAACGGTTTAACTCAACAACTGGAACTCCATTTGTCAGCAGGGTCTAAAGATGATCTGAATCGATTTTCCTGAAAATCAGACAAACGGTCTAGGAGGGGTTCGAAAAAGTAGGTTTTCAAAGCATTTCAAAGACCGCAGCGTAACTGGTATCACTGCTCTCGGGTGTGATTCAGTGATGAGTCATAAAGTGAGCCAGAGTCAAATAAACACTGATATGAAAGAGTTCACCAACTCAAATTAATGTGAATGTGAGAGTAACTATAGACACATTCATCTGACCAATCACAGACAAATAAAACTACACACTGACCAATCAGAGAGAGGATCCAGGAGAAGAAGAAGGCGGAGTCTGAGTTCATGGTGGGAGGCTTAGCCGGAGACGACGTCGTTTCTGAAACTGGAAATAAAATAAAGAGATTATAGTCGTATTTACGTACACGCACATTACCTGGTTAATCAAAACTTACATTAATTAACACTGATGTAGCATCATAGAGGAAGTCTTCTTAATGTCATTTCCTTAACATAGCCTATACTATTTATAATTTTAATCCATTAAATGATGTCTTTTTTTCCTGTTGACTAATCAAAGACATTTTTCGACTTTTTCCCTACCATTTATTTCCCCTTTGCCAACCAGGAAATGCCTAAGAACCTCCTAGTATTCTTAAAATAAAAAAACAACAACAACAACAAAAAACAACAAGGTTTAAACCTTTAAGGAGGTTTTTTTTTTTTAATTATTTTTATTCGAGGCATCTCTCTGAAGCACTTCTGCTGAAGTGTTAGCTGCCTACAACAGGATGTTGAAGTTGTGATCTTGTTACCCATCTACCCCTTTGACACACACACACACACACACACACACTGCTATTACTAGACAAACAGAAACGAGCTTATTGGAGCATGTGATGGAGGAGATTTTTGTAAATCTCTATGTTTTGCCATCATGCTGTCTTCAGGTTTTTGGATCTTTTTTGTCATAGGGCAATTTTCACTCGCATTTCACCACTTCTTCTTGCACAGCAAACAAAAGCCTGTGGTTGTTTGCTATCAATGTCAGTAAAAAATTACCACAAAACATTCACTCTGCCTCACAACACCTATACACACAGTGGTGTCATCAGTCAGGGGTTTCTGAGAAGTGCTTGGGGTCTGACCACTCTAACCACGACCAGCATTGCATACACAGCATCTACCGTTATACAAATACACACTGTCACAGACAACTGGACGTAGATTTAGATCTCTAATGAACAAGTGAGAGACGATAGACGCGATGTCAAAACTCACCAAGACGACCAGACTTGTGACACGGGACCAGAGCATGACGATAGTGAGCTCCACGCTACAGAAACGTGTCACAGTTAATGACTGTAGCTAATCACCATGCTGAACGTGTAGCTAAAACATCCACTGCTAATGTTTTTAATCTGCGTTATGTCATCCTTCTGTTCTTCCATAAACTGCTCCGAGTCCAGTTTCATTTTACTGCGTTAAACCTTTTGGTTTATAAAGACCGTCTTAGTTACGCTGTTGGTTTCATCCTCCAGCATCAAGAAATTCACAACATTGTAGATTTTTTTTTTTTGCTTTGATTATTTCTTAAAAATGACACAGTGAATTAATTTAATATTTTCAAAAAATTGTCACAGTGAATTAAAGAACAGAATAGAATACAGAACGTTATTTTGTATATTTTACATTATTTGCATTTTTAAAATGGAGAATCTTCTTTGAACAAACTTACAACAAACTTTCCCACTCTAGGAAAAAGATATTACAGACAGTTTAATAAGAAATTAACGAGTGTGAGCATGTAAACTTTTCTAATGTCTACATTTTAACTTAAACAGATGAGCTGCAGCTTTCTGCCCCCTAAACGCCTGGGGCCGGTTGCGGGAACATTATCTTAAAACTGCGTCTAAGAATTAGTCTGGCCAACTGAAGTCACCAGGGAAAGACTGTTGCATAAATCAGCTCACGGTTGTCTTTAGTAAGACAGTCTAATTCACACTGCTTTGTGGGAAAAGTGAGATCCTGAACAACTTTCCACAAAATGGCCGACAGCAGCCGTCTCCGATGTTTTGGGGAATCCCCGGAGAGAGGGAGAGCGGAGTTACCGACGGGACGTAACCCACAGCAACGGAAGATACACCGCCTGACACAGCTGTCACATCAGCGCCGCTTGGACAGTCTCGCAAGTAGTAAAGCTTTTGCGATTGTTTCTGTCGTTAAACGTTCTGTAGCTCAGTGATAATCAGTGATTATATTTTATTGCCTGTTCATAAAACCAAAGATTAAAGTTTGCCAGTGTTAGTAGAAGCCAAATCTAACACGCCACTTCTGTGAATCTAATGCAGCAGGCGGTTAATTCGTTTCCATGGCATCATAGAATATAAAGAAAAGTTAGCCATGGGATAATCAGTCTTACTTTTTGGTCTTAAATTGGATCAATCTAAGATTTAACACAACTGATTTAATAAGAAAAGACCAGTCTTAAAGAAAAAAATCTTAGATGACTAACTTAAGACGAGTGTAAAGCAGACTTATGCGACCGGCTCCTGGTGTCTAACTATAAAACATACACCGCGGAAAAACTGCTGGAATCTTCCTGCACTTCCACTCCTGTTTCCAACAGGAGAAATGTACCAAATTATCATTAAATGTACAGAAAGAGTTCTCAATATTGTATTATTCTTATTATTCTTACCTACAGACCGAACCATTTAATTCTAAATCATTATAGAGCGTGTGAAAGGTTTCACTCATTCGGCTTTAAAAATTCATACGCCTCGTTTCGAATAAACTATAAGCTCATATAAACATGTAATATGTCAATTTCTGTGGAATAAGTATTCAAATAAATGTTTCTGTTAGAAACCGGCACTGAGCCGTAATCTACACACAATATAAAGACGCCATCATGTTTGCAATATATGAAGTCTTAACGTGGAACTCAGCTTAGCGGAACTCATTTTTATCGCAAAACGTCCATGGGAACTTAGCTGCTGTTTTTCTTCACACAGATCTGTAATCAGCTGTGCAAGCAAAAGAAAGCCTGGGAAGCTTGTTGCAAAAAGTTCAGCTGCTGTAATAGCGGCTCTTAACAAAGCGTCAGCTTAATGCTGTACACGCAGTCAGTCGTGTCATAATGGACACGTGTGTTGAAATCACTCACACCACATCTACAAGTCGTCTGACTGATCACTGGCCTCTTTCGCAAATAATCCAGTTTTGACTGAAGGCCAGGTGGTGGTGGAGGTTCACACAAAATGCATTCCCAGCCATGCTCAAGCATAATGGGCCCTTTATAAGCTCACTGGGTGGAGTCTATCAGCAATGGAAGATATAAATGGATTTAAAGTTATGGAGCCAAAAACTCACTGAGATCTTTAAACCCTAAAGCAAGCACTCTTTAGATTCAGATTAGATTCAGCTAATTTAATTAACTATTTAAAAAAAAAAAGCTGAATAAAGTGCACTAGATTAAGACTGAAGCCAGTATTGGTTAGAAGGTTGCAGATGAGGGCTGTTTAACCCACACTTTCCCTTAGTTACAGTAAACATGTTTACAGTATAAGTTTATAATAGAAAGGTTTACAGTCAAAAGAGTTTAGAGTAGAAATCTTTACACTAGAAAAGTTGACAGTCAAAAAAGTTCCTAGTATAAAGTTTTTTTACAGTCAACTTTTCTAGTGTCAACAAAAGTAAACTTTTCTCTTCTCCGTTATTGACAGTTGTTACGTTATTGTTCGTTTTACTTTTAACGTCAGTTTTGTCAGTGTTACCGAGTCGCTCATGATTAGATTGCTGTTGTTGATTTTGTTATTTCTGTTAGGTTTATTATTTTTTTTAGCATTATTGTTCATGTTATTTTTTTTTGTTGCCATTATTATTATCATTATTATCATCATTATTATTATTTCTATTGCCACTTTTATTTGCTGCTAGATATTTTTTTGTTGTTGTTGCTCTATTTTCCTTCGACGTGTTTAACGCAACATGAGTCGTAAATGTGCTTTAAAGCTCTTTCACTCTGTTCAAATATTAAATCAGTTCCTTCCACGCTGTACACACATGTGCATGATGTCGGCTTCACTCTGAGTGCAATTAAGCACGAACAACATCCCGCAATGTTGTAATTTCCGAAAACCGAACTTGCGTTTGCGTAATTTTCACTACAAACTCTGAGCGTGCGAGACGAGGGCAGGCGACATCGCTTCCAATTCCACACAGTAAAGTCACAAATATAAAATCGTCTATTTATGAAATATTAACCAGATCAGTCACATGATCGCCAAGAAATATCTTTATTACCTGCTGAGATACAGCGCTGCCCGGAACCTGCTTCTGATCAACGTTCACGACTATTACAAGATTTAATGATTAAACTCCACAGTCACAAATCTAAAATTGCTTCTAGTGTATTCTAGGAAAAAGATGTTGCATACAGTAATTAATCACAAAGTTTTCTAGTGTCTAAATCTTAATTTGTTTTTTCTCCCTAAAAGCCTGGTTCCCGTAAAACCCTTTATACACACACTCCAGCTTCTACAGTCACCGGCTTGATGGCTGAAAAGAGCAGTGTTTTTTTGGGCAAAATTTTTTCAGCGAAATCCCTAATAAAATATTTTAACTGAGGTTAACGATACACGTAGCTAATGTTATGTTAACGTTACGTTAAACATACACTAGATAGATTTTATTTCACATAAACAAACTCAAACATTCCCCATTTACGGTGACAGAAACTGAAGATGCCGCATTAGCTGATGAATATATAAAATATTTATATAATATAAATATAAAAATGATAAACCACTGCAGATCAGGATTTATAAAGTGTAACTTTTTCCTATTATTAACATGCTATTTTAATCTTTTTCAGCGTCAGAAATGTTTTCCATGGCAACGTTATTAATATGGAAGATTGTCTGATGGTAGATTGTGTCATGACTTCAGCTCCTCGGCCGATGCACCAGCGTGCCGCACGTACTAATTCACTCATACAGATCAGGAAAACAATCATGCTTTTATTTTCACTGCCAGCACAACACACGACGTGCTTCTGAATCGTTTTAGACGCGAGTGCGACTTACATCAAGCGCAGCATGTTGATTTTAACCCACGTTTCAGAGCGATTTCAAGCCAGCTGTTAGACACCGGAGTGCACAAATATACAGCGCATTACGGTAACTACCTTCGGATGGCTACGCTACAGAGGGAAACCGAGAGGAAATCAGCCTGTGCACTTGTCTAATCTACAGAAGTTGCCGCTGTGTTAATGAAAAGTGTCGGTGGTGGTGTTGACCCAGTCTACCGCTCACCTGTAGGCTGCAGGACCCGGTGGTAGACGAGTAATCCGCCCAGAGAACTCGCTCCAGAGATTCTGGTGATTTTGAGCAGGTTTCCATTGTGTTTATCTGCATGGCAGATCGCTCCCGTATGCCTGTCACTCCAGTACACACCACTCTACACACACACACACACACACACACACACACACACACACGTTTAGGGTTACAAGATAAAGATTTCAGCACTCAAGACGTCGCTGGAATTGATTCACAAAATGCTTCTCCATTCATTCAGCATGCGATAAGCTAGCTAATTTACCGACGTGAGCTAAAACTCCCATATTAATTACAACATCTACTACTGAAATAATTACAGTAATGCTAACGTTGCTGGTTTCATTGATTTTTTTTTTTTTTTAATTCTTGCTTTGATGGCTCTTGTTACTTATAATTTTTTTTTAAAACAAAAACAGTAAAAAAAAAAAAATTGTTACTACTACTACTACTACTACTATTATTATTATTATTATTATTATTATCCTCCTTGTTTTTTATCTTTGCTTTTGTTGTTATTAATACTATCAATTACTCGCTAACATTATTTTTATTGTTATTATTATTGACAGTTGTTACGTTATTGTTCTTTTTGCTTTTAAAGCCCGTTTTGTCAGTTTTACCTCGTCGATCACGATTAGATTGCTAGTGTTAATTTTATTTCTGATAGCTTTATTATTTTTTTACCGTTATTGTTAATGTTATTTTATTGTTGCCATTATTATTATTATTATTATTTTCATTTGTACTTGCTGTTAGATTGTTGTTGTTGCTCTATTTTCCTTCGACGTGTTTAACGCAGTCGTGTTGTGCAACACTTGAGACAGTCGGCCGTAAATGTGCTTTAAAGCTCTTTTACTCTGTTCAAATATTAAATCAGTTCCTTCCACGCTGTACACACATGTGCATGATGTCGGCTTCACTCTGAGTGCAATTAAGCACGAACAACATCCCGCAATGTTGTAATTTCCGAAAACCGAACTTGCGTTTGCGTAATTTTCACTACAAACTCTAAGCGTGCGAGACGAGGGCAGGCGACATCGCTTCCAATTCCACACAGTAAAGTCACAAATATAAAATCGTTTATTTATCAAATATTAACCAGATCAGTCACATGATCTCCAAAAAATATCTTTATTACCTGCTGAGATACAGCGCTGCCCGGAACCTGCTTCTGATCAACGTTCACGACTATTACAAGATTTAATGACTGGTGTTTTAGACCGGTTTTATCCAGCGTACAAGCTACTGCTGTGACCTTTAAAACCGCAAAGAAGGAGAAAATTCATTTATAATAAAATCATTTAGATACTGTAAATACTTTTAAATATATTTTCATAATATGAATTTCTATATTTAAATTGATTCTTAAATTCTTTTATTACTGTATAATCTAAATGTCTTAAGCCACCATTAACTGCTCTCATTCCTTTATTTAGAAATAAACAATGCGTTATTTAGTGTTTTATACGACCTACAGACGCTTTGAGATGTTTTTAAACTAGAAAAAAAAAAAAAAACTACCAGAGATAAAGTTATCAGTACAAATAATGAACTTAAAGTGTTACAATTTTTGAATAAACCCAAACATCATTTTTTAACAACGTGGGCGTTATGTGCTAATGTTAATTTAAGTTTATTGAAATTATTAAAAAAAAGATGTCATAACATTTTAATATAAAGAGTCAATGGAATGTAACAAGACCAGATTTCCACCAACAAACACACACCCATAAAGGGCATGAGGAAGTCTAAAAGTTTCTAAAAGTTTTTTTTTTTTTTTTTTTTTAAATCTACAGACTTTGAGGTTTGGGAGCATATTAAAGAGAATGAGTAAAATAATAAAAAATAGTTTATTAACAATAACCTGGTTGCATAGGTTTGCACACACTTTTATAAATGGCGATGTGGCTGCGTTCAGAATGAACCAATCACATTCAATCCCATGTTCAAAAGGAATTATCTGAAATTATTCTGATTAACACTAAATAAAGATCAGATGTTTCTGTAGGATCTTCTTCACATCTTCTTGGTTTCATCCGCCTGCTGAATGTGAAGAATTTACAAAGCCTGTACAGGATCTCACTGTGGAAAGAGATCGATCAGGAGAGAGAGAATTTCCAAGACATTAGATGTACCGTGGAACACTGTGAAGGCCATCATCATCATCAAGTGGAGAAAATGAAGCACCACAATGACATCACAGGGAACAGAAGAGTGTTCCTGTCAGCACCCCGAGCCGATGCCAAGTGTAACAGAAAGAAGGTTGGTCTCTTCACACACACACACACACACACCCTGAAAACACATACCTCAAATATCGCCTGTCCAAACAGCTTGTCCAGGTAACTGACATTAACTAACCAAGAACAGAATGTCCTTCCAAAAAGACAACAACATACCAATAGTTACAGGAATCATCTGACAAGTACTGGTTACTCTCTGCTTGTAACAACATGCTCTCATTCTTCACATGTCTGGGCTGTGAGGTAGGACGGCTAGAAGAAGCCCTTTCTCACAAAAACCATCCAAGCTCAACTAAATCACCTCAAACCATGTGGCTAAATGTGTTATGGTCTGATGAGACTAATTCCAAAAGGTATGTTTGGTGCGCAAAAAAAAAAACCCATCACCAAAAGAATACCACACCTGTGGTGAAGCATGGTGGTGGCAGCATCATGCTTTAGGGCGGCTTTTCTTCAGCCAGAACTGGGGCTTTTTTTTTTTTTTTTTTAATTTAAAGGTGGATAGAATCATGAATAGCTACAAACACCAGTTGACTTGAGGTTTCTTAAGAAACACTTAAGATGAAGAAGAATGCCACCTTTCAGCATGACAAGGACCCGAAGCATACATCCAAATCAACAAAGGAACAGCTTCATGAAAACAAGATCAAGGTTTTGCAATGGCTTAGCAAGAGTCTAGACCTAATCCAATCGAAACTGTGTGCACAGGAGATGCTCTTACAATCTGACGGCGTTAGAACGCTTTTACAAAGAAGAATAGCAAAATATTGCTGAGTCAACACGTGCCACGCTCACAGACTCGCACCCAAAAACACTGAATGCCGTGATAAAACTTAAAGCTGCTTCAACTGCGTATTAGTTTAGGGGTGTGCACACTTACGCAACCAGGTTATTGTACATTTTTAGTTTTATTTCCCTAAAATGATTCTTATTGTTTTTCACTTTAATTTATAGATTGCAATTTCACAATAAAGGTAGAAAACGATCTTGGTTTCTTTTTTCACATTAGAAAAATCTGCCATTTTAACAGGGGGGTGTAAACTTTTTATATCCATTGTATTTACGTGTGTGTGTGCGTGTGTGTGTATGCGTGTGTGTGTGTGCACGTGTGTGTGATACAATATCCCTATTCAAAAGGGAATGTTTTTCAAGATGATGCAACAAAAATAAAAATAGAGACAGCGATTACTCAATGATGATTCAATAATGTATAAAGTATTTTAAGCAATAAGAAATTGTCTCTTCTGTGTAATAAAATCACAGAACAACGAGCAACATTTAAAACAATTTCTTTAAAAAAAAATTATATATATATATATATTGCTCGTTTGTTAATTTATAGCCATTCTTATTATTTTTTTGTTTGTCTATAAGAAAAGTTTTTGTTAAACAAAAAAAATTATGCATTAAAAATGACCACAGGAAAACATTTCAAATTTAATTCTACTTTTAAAAAAATGTAATTAATAAGCATTAAAATATAAATAGTTAGTTAATATTTCAGTAGTGCGTCAATGTGGCTGTGTAGAAGCTGCGGGTTTCGACACATTGCGACATTGCAGGTCACGTGATGGAGTTCCTGTGTTCAGCTCTGACCTGGTGCCAAGTCTGACAGGAAATAAGGTGGGTGGCGTTTTCACTGCACAGACACACACTGCACACACAAACCGCACTCACACACACCGCGCACTCACACACACCGAAAACACGAACCTCAAACACAGCCAGTCCAAACAGCTGGTCCAGATAACCGTTCGATTCCACCACCGTCTTTCTGTGCAGCCCGTCGTACGTCACCCTCGACACGGTGTTCAGGCGCGAGTCGGCCCAGTACAGCAGCCCGCGGGGAACGTCTGCTCATTAACACCACGTTAACGTCACACACACGCGTTAATCACCTCGCACTGTTTACATCACAAACACTCACAGCGTTTTCACATACTGATAAATAGCTTAATACACATTAACATGCGCTAATTAATTAGAATTCAAACAGTCAATGATAAAGAAATTCTAAAAAATCACAAACTACAGAATAATAAAAGTCATTCTTTAATAACATGCTACATTTTGTTTAATAATTGATTTACAATAAAAATCAAGGGATGGAGAGATGGATAAGAGAAAGGGAGGGATGAATCGGACTGAGAGAGAGATGGAAAAAAGACAGATGAGATGGAATAGAGAGATAGAGCGATGGAGGGATGAATGATGGACTGGAAAGATAAAGATATAGAGAGATAGATGGATGGATGGATAGATAAAAGATGGGGGGGGGGAAAAGAGAGAGAGACAGAGAGATGAAGAGATGGAAGAGAGAGAGCGATGGAGGGATGAAGAAATGGATAGGAAGGATGAGCAGAGGCGTTTATTCTAATTCAGTGATGGAGAGATCGAGTGAGGGATGGAGGGATAATGGTGTTACTTCCCTGAGAGTGATGGAGACGGGGTTCTATGTGATGGAGGAGTGTACTGTAATTGGCAGGGATGGAGAGATAGATACGTGTGTACTGCAACTCACAGTAACAGAGATGGAGAGATGGATGGAGGGATATAAGTGTGTGTACCAGTTGAGAGCGATGGAGACGGGGTTTCGTATGGCGGAGGTGTGTACAGTAACTCACAGTGATGGAGGGACAGAGAGATGGACAGAGAGATGGATGGAGGGATGGAGAGATGGATAGAGGGATGGAGGGATGGATGGAGGGATAGAGAGATGGAGGGAGGGATGGATGGATGGAGAGATGGAGGGATAGAGGTGTCAGTACTAACCGAGAGCGATGGAGACGGGGTGCCGTATGGCGGAGGTGTGTACAGTAACTCACAGTGATGGAGGGACAGAGAGATGGACAGAGAGATGGATGGAGGGATGGAGAGATGGATAGAGGGATGGAGGGATGGAGAGATGGAGGGATAGAGGTGTCAGTACTAACCCAGAGCGATGGAGACGGGGTGCCGTATGGCGGAGGTGACGAGGGTTTTCCTGTTCTGTCCTTTCAGACCCGAGCGCTCGATTCTGGGAGAAACTCCAGCGTCGGCCCAGAACAGGAAGCTGAGCGAGAGAAATAATTCAAACTAAACCAGTTAAAGTTTATTGATCGTCTATAGAGCTGCTTATAACCTGCTCGTAACTGACCCCGCTAAGGGCTGCACGGCGACGGCGGTGGGGGAGGACAGACCCGAGATGAGGGGGGTGGGTCGGGTTCCGTTCAGTGCCGCGGCGTGGACCGCTCCGGTACCGGTACTGGTCCAGTACAGAACCTCGTTAATCCAGTCCACAGCCAATCCCACAATCCCACTGGCTCCTGAGAACATCACTGAGGGTTCCTCATCTCCTGCATCCAGAACCAGCCTGAGAACACACACAGTTCAGTGTTCAGTACCTGTGTGCGTGTGTGTGTGCGCGTGTTCAGTACCTGTAGATGTGTGTGCGTTCAGTGCCTGTGTGCGTGTTCAGTACCTGTGTGTGTGTGTGTGTGTGTGTGTGTGTGTGTGTGTGTGTGTGAGTTCAGTACCTGTAGATGTGTGTGCGTGTTCAGTACCTGTGTGCGTGTGTGTGTGTGTGTGTGTGTGCGTGAGTTCAGTACCTGTAGACGTGTGTGCGCGCATGTGTGTGTGTGCGCGTGTGTTCAGTACCTGTAGACGTGTGTGTGTGTTCAGTACCTGTGTGTGTGTGCGCGCGCGTGTGTGTGTGTGTTCAGTACCTGTAGACGTGTGTGTGTGTGTGTGTGTGTGTGTGTTCAGTACCTGTAGACGTGTGTGTGTGTGTGTGTGTGTGTGTTCAGTACCTGTAGACGTGTGTGTGTGTGTGTGTTCAGTACCTGTAGACGTGTGTGTGTGTGTGCGTGCGCGCGTGTGTGTGTGTTCAGTACCTGTAGACGTGTGTGTGTTCAGTGTTGGCCCAGTACAGTGTGTTATCAGCAGTGAGAGAAGTTAAAGCTCCTGATGTTCCTGTGCTGTTGATGATCTTTTTCTGCTCAGACCCATCAGGCTTCATCCACATGATTCCCTCACTGCTGCTGAAGATCACTGCTGCTGCATCGCCTAGACACACACACACACACACACACACACACACACACACATCATACACACACCCAAAAACATACACACCCACAGACACACAAAAAACACACACACACCCAATCATACACACATAACCACAGACACACAAAAACATGTACGTACACCCACACACCCACAAAAACACACACACACACACAATCATACACACCCACCCACAAAAACACACACACACACACACACACACATCATACACACACCCAAAAACATACACACCCACAGACACACAAAAAACACACACACACCCAATCATACACACATAACCACAGACACACAAAAACATGTACGTACACCCACACACCCACAAAAAAACACACACACACCCACCCACAAAAACACACACACACACACAATCATACACACCCACCCACAAAAACACACACACACACACCCACCCACTCACACAAACACACACACACACAATCATACACACACACCCACTCACACACACACACACACAATCATACACACACACCCACTCACACACACACACACACACAATCATACACACCCACCCACAAAAACACACACCCACACACACACACACAATCATACACACCCACCCACAAAAACACACACCCACACACACACACACACAATCATACACACCCACCCACAAAAAACACACACACGCGCGTGCAAAAAGAGGTCCATTATAGAGAAATCTAATGCTGCAGTGCCATGCAGTGGAACACAGAGCAAATGACTCATTGTTTTATTTTGTGTGTGTGGAGTTTCACGTTATACCTGACATTCACAGCCTCGCACACACACACACACACACGCACACACACACGCAGCCTCGCACTTACATATAGATATTTTTCCTTACTTGAGGAAATCGTGTTATTATAATAATCATCTTTGTCCTGAGAAGAGAATTAAATCTTAATCATGACACTGGAGTCTCACCTGCAGCCAAGCACCGCCCACTCTCTGAGCTCATCACGTAACCATGGCCACACGCGCAGGTAAAAGAGCCATTGGAATGAACACACACCTGATCACACACATCCGCATCCAGACACGGCTCCACCTCTGACATCACACACACACACGACACGTAAATAAACATTAAATCCCCCATCAGCAGTTTATCTTCACCTACAGACACTGAGTTACAGTCACTAAGTAAAATAATCACTAAACTAATACTTAAATACAGAAAAGTGTAAATGATGTAAATACACTCTGATATTTCAGAACAGTGTGAACACTGACACGGCCGAGCGCTCATCCTCACACCACTGCTAACGTTAGCACGCTCAGTACAACAGCGCCACCTGCTGGTTAGTGTAGCTGCCTGCAGGTGAATCAGCACCCAGTGTATTATTCATACAAATAAAATTTATTAAAAGAAGTAGAAATAAATACATTTTAAAATCAGACAGAACTCCAGATTAAAATAGTAAAATATCTTTTACAATAAGAAATTCACATGGTGTATTTCACATTATATACTGTAGAGTAAAATTATTGTACTTTTACTGCATGTTAGACATTCTTGTAATGATAGACTTCTTTTAAATTATTTTCTTATAACTATTAGTTTTTGCATTATTATTATTATTATTATTATTATTATTATTATTATTATTATTAATTATATAATATAATAATATTATAGTCAATGGCTATGTTTACATGCAGATCTAATTCTGTTTAAGGTCTATATTCGGGTTGCAGCCGTATTCCGAATATGATGTTTATATGCGTCCAGGAATCGGAATATTCCTGTACACGTGGTTTGGTTGCTGCAAGTTTGCCCGAGTCGCTGTTCCTAAATACGGAGCCTACAGCTACACATCTGTTAGCACCCACAATTCCTTGCGG
>NC_069717.1:825825-865825 GCF_027358585.1 Pangasianodon hypophthalmus
ACAAAGTGTTACAAGAAAGACCATCAGCATGTTGAAGATGTGGTGTCCAGATACGATAAAAGACTTTCTTTTGGTTGATTGTCCCTTTGTCTCTAGAACTTTTTTAATTTTCTGTGCAAGGAAATCAAATTCTACTTTTAATTTAAAGTTATATGATGTAAAATGCTATTTATTTCAAGCCAGAGATGCAGATAGTGACTACCGTGTGAATATTATGGTTTTAAATTAGTCAATATTATATACATAATATACACATTTTTCACAGTGATACCCAAATTTAGACTTTTCCTAATAAATTTTGCATTTCTACATTTGTGTAGAGGATGCGTTAACACTAATATCATGCAAATGTGATTAAAACAGTTAATTAGTACTTTAGGTTCTGTATTAACAAAGTGAGTTTACTCTAATGATTAAAAGTATAAATGCAGCACAGGTTTATAATGAAAGTATTTCTCTATAAACACTAATGATTTACATTTATAGTTACAGTATCAGGGCTATTTTTTAAACCTTTTTTACATATTCATCTATTTATTTCTTTATTTACTTTATCTTTATTTACATATATTAATCTCATTGGTGTATTGTATACATGTCTGACATTTTACAGTCTTGAAAATCACTAAATAAACTTAAAAAAAGAAGAAATGAACCAATACCATATGGCTAACATTTTTTTTCCTATAACATTCTTTAATACTTAAAAAAAATGTACAGTAGAGAAGAAGGTCAGTTAAGGTTCATGCTGTTGTCCTTACTGTTGCTGACACTGTATAAAAAATGATGCAGAAAAAATAGATAAGTTATGAAAGCTGTTATGAAATAAGTTTCATCATTCCAGTGCTCTCATAACCGGAGAGGGTTTGGCGCATGCGCAGAAGCTCCGACCTAAAACTGAGGATGGGAGGATTGTTTTGTGTTTGTTATTTGTAGTAAAATGGATAAAAACATTATTGTCACTTATAAAAACATTATAAAATCGAGATATATAGTGATATATCGCATAATTAGTTATTTACTTTTTGAAAAAAATAATCAGTTCCTGTTCCAGGAAGTATTACACGCAAATATTAACACGAACACAACGCTTTGAGTTTATTTTTTGTTTCAGATGATCACTTTACTATGATTTTAGTATGATTTATTTGATTTGTAGTCTATTTTTAGCAGTGATATCGAATAACAGTTCTTTGAATCACCGCGTTGTTCCCGGTATCAGTTACAAAACTTGACAAGCTCAGGTTTTGTAACCGACATTTCTCTGACCAATCGGAGCGCTCCTTTATGGTCATGTGACCGTGTATTTTTATGTAACACGCTGGCACGCGCAATTAACGTTATCCTTAAGCACTAGTCGAGTGGTTAGTGTTAGCTTTTTCAAAAAAATGTGTTTTCTACTCGAATATTAATTTATTTATTTTGTTTATTTTTTAATTCTTAGAAGAATAAAGATGTCGGTTGAAGAGCCGGAGCAAAACTGTGTCTCGTCAGGGGACAGAGGGGGTTTGTTTATCCCGTCCGACACCGAGCCGGACTGGGCTGAGGAAGAAGAACACGGAGGGCGGCTCGGGGTTCAGCAGAAACGCCTCAGAGGAGCGCTGGATGCCTTATTCAGAGCCGTGAGGAGCGAGACCGAGTCCGTGCGACCCGAGCACATCAGCACTTTAGTGGAGATCATCGTGCGCAACTTTAGGAAGAAGGAAACGGCGGTTTCGTGGGTACAGCCCGCTCAGGACGGAGAAGTGGACGGAGAACTGGACTGTCCCGGCTGTAACCGGTTCATACTGGAACCAGTGACCGTCGCGTGCGGACATTCCTACTGCAGGAGCTGCTTACAGCAGGCATTTCTCTCTAAATGTAAAAAATGCCGTGAGGAGATCGGAGCCAAACATCTGCTCCGTGCTAACGTGCTCCTGTGCGGACTTTTAGAGAAATGGTTTCCGGAGGAAATCCAAAAAACCAAGAGCATAGCAGAAGTGAAAGGGCTGCTCAGGAGCAAACACTTCACCCAAGCGCTTTCATTAGCAACACAGCTGTTAGAATCCGGTAACTTTTTATTCACCTTCACTCACAATATGCATATTCTTACACAAAATCTCACTCAGTACTTTAAACACAGCCCACATTTTTCCACACGGCTCCTCTTGCAGAACCAGCACATCGATTACAATGTCTTTGTTATACTTTTATATAGAGAGTGTTGTGGAATGAAACCCCCGGCTCGCACTGCGCATGCGCACTGTGATCTCTGTTACAAAAGACAAACGCGAACAGCGCATGCGCGAAGCTCGAAGTTGCGTAAGGCGCGTCGTGACGCGGGTGTTTAGTTTTATAACGCGAGCGGTGTGTCAGCGCGGTGTGTTTTCCACCAGACAGACACGAGGTCTGACATTATCAGGTGAAATGTAGGAGAAAGGGGGAAGAAAAGAGAGAGAGACGAGAACAAGTTGAGGTGTCGTGAATTCTCGCGAGATCTGCGTCCACGTGTAGAAGTGTCAGTGGTGCTGCAGCACAAAGCAGGCTGGTTCTGCCTCACAGGGAGGTTCCCGACCCTGGTCCTGGAGAACCCCCTGAGGAACCTGTGTGATAGAAAGATTTAATCTCTACACGATCATGTCACTCAAACATACAGCGACTCGCCAGACCTGCCCCTTTCTCACGAGACATCACATCACTTTTTCTACTTACTGTGTGTCACCGGGTTCTCCAGGTTCCTGGACCGGGTTCTCCAGGTTCCTCAGGAACATTAGCAGAGAGAGAACCTTCACACTCACCATGGCTTCACACACTGTACACTCATTTTAGTGTCTAAAGATATACATCTCTCTGTCTGTCTGTCTCTTTACCTCTTTCTCTCTCTCTGTCTGTCTCTTTACCTCCCTCTCTCTGTCTGTCTCTTTACCTCTTTCTCTCTCTCTGTCTCTTTACCTCTCTTTCTCTCTCTCTGTCTCTTTACCTCCCTCTCTTTCTGTCTCTTTACCTCCCTCTCTTTCTCTCTGTCTCTTTACCTCCCTCTCTCTTTCTGTCTCTTTCCCTCTCTCTCTCTTTGTCTGTCTCTTTACCTCTTTCTCTCTCTCTCTCTCTCTCTCTCTCTTTGTCTGTCTCTTTACCTCCCTCTCTCTCTCTCTGTCTGTCTCTTTACCTCCCTCTCTCTTTACCTCCCTCTCTCTTTCTGTCTGTCTCTTTACCTCCCTCTCTCTCTCTGTCTCTTTACCTCCCTCTCTCTCTCTCTCTGTCTCTTTACCTCCCTCTCTCTCTCTCTCTCTCTGTCTCTTTACCTCCCTCTCTCTTTCTGTCTGTCTCTTTACCTCCCTCTCTCTCTCTCTGTCTCTTTACCTCTCTCTCTCTCTCTCTCTTTACCTCCCTCTCTCTTTCTGTCTGTCTCTTTACCTCCCTCTCTCTCTCTGTCTCTTTACCTCCATCTCTCTTTCTGTCTGTCTCTTTACCTCCCTCTCTCTTTACCTCCCTCTCTCTCTCTGTCTGTCTCTTTACCTCCCTCTCTCTCTCTGTCTCTTTACCTCCATCTCTCTTTCTGTCTGTCTCTTTACCTCCCTCTCTCTCTCTGTCTCTTTACCTCCCTCTCTCTCTCTCTGTCTGTCTCTTTACCTCCCTCTCTCTCTCTCTGTCTGTCTCTTTACCTCCCTCTCTCTCTCTCTGTCTGTCTCTTTACCTCCCTCTCTCTCTCTGTCTGTCTCTTTACCTCCCTCTCTCTCTCTCTGTCTGTCTCTTTACCTCCCTCTCTCTCTCTCTCTCTCTGTCTCTTTACCTCCCTCTCTCTCTCTGTCTCTTTACCTCCCTCTCTCTTTCTGTCTGTCTCTTTACCTCCCTCTCTCTCTCTGTCTGTCTCTTTACCTCCCTCTCTCTCTCTCTGTCTCTTTACCTCCCTCTCTCTCTCTCTCTCTCTGTCTCTTTACCTCCCTCTCTCTCTCTCTCTCTCTCTCTCTCTGTCTCTTTACCTCCCTCTCTCTTTCTGTCTGTCTCTTTACCTCCCTCTCTCTCTCTCTGTCTCTTTACCTCTCTCTCTCTCTCTCTCTCTCTTTACCTCCCTCTCTCTCTCTCTGTCTCTTTACCTCTCTCTCTCTCTCTCTCTCTCTCTCTTTACCTCCCTCTCTCTTTCTGTCTGTCTCTTTACCTCCCTCTCTCTTTCTGTCTGTCTCTTTACCTCTTTCTCTCTTTCTGTCTCTCTTTACCTCCCTCTCTCTTTCTGTCTGTCTCTTTACCTCCCTCTCTCTCTCTGTCTCTTTACCTCCATCTCTCTTTCTGTCTGTCTCTTTACCTCCCTCTCTCTTTACCTCCCTCTCTCTCTCTGTCTGTCTCTTTACCTCCCTCTCTCTCTCTGTCTCTTTACCTCCATCTCTCTTTCTGTCTGTCTCTTTACCTCCCTCTCTCTCTCTGTCTCTTTACCTCCCTCTCTCTCTCTCTGTCTGTCTCTTTACCTCCCTCTCTCTCTCTCTGTCTGTCTCTTTACCTCCCTCTCTCTCTCTCTGTCTGTCTCTTTACCTCCCTCTCTCTCTCTGTCTGTCTCTTTACCTCCCTCTCTCTCTCTCTGTCTGTCTCTTTACCTCCCTCTCTCTCTCTCTCTCTCTGTCTCTTTACCTCCCTCTCTCTCTCTGTCTCTTTACCTCCCTCTCTCTTTCTGTCTGTCTCTTTACCTCCCTCTCTCTCTCTCTCTGTCTCTTTACCTCCCTCTCTCTCTCTCTGTCTCTTTACCTCCCTCTCTCTCTCTCTCTCTCTGTCTCTTTACCTCCCTCTCTCTCTCTCTCTCTCTCTCTGTCTCTTTACCTCCCTCTCTCTTTCTGTCTGTCTCTTTACCTCCCTCTCTCTCTCTCTGTCTCTTTACCTCTCTCTCTCTCTCTCTCTCTCTCTTTACCTCCCTCTCTCTCTCTCTGTCTCTTTACCTCTCTCTCTCTCTCTCTCTCTCTTTACCTCCCTCTCTCTTTCTGTCTGTCTCTTTACCTCCCTCTCTCTCTCTCTGTCTCTTTACCTCTTTCTCTCTTTCTGTCTCTCTTTACCTCCCTCTCTCTTTCTGTCTGTCTCTTTATCTCTCTCTCTCTCTCTCTCTCCCTCCCTCTCTGCAGACCCCAGTAATATCAGACTGCGAGTGTGTCGAGCTGAAGCGTATTGGCGTTTGCAGCACTATCGTCACGCTCTGGAAGACTTTGACGTGTGTATGAGCGTCGCTCCGTCTGTCGAGGTGAGCAACAAACTACGCTTTACCGTTACAGAGTCCTTTCACATCAACGGTCTCACCACCACAACCGCCTCCCCCCCCCTCTCTCTCTCTCTCTGTCTCTCCCTCTCTCGCTCTCTCTCTCTCTCTCTCTGTCTCTCTCTCTCAGGTGGTGTTCTGTAAGGCTAAGCTGCTAAAGGAAATGGGTCGAGTGGACGAGTCTGTAAAACTCTTCCTCCAGTGTCTCTGTGTGGATCAGGACTTTCAGGAGGCCAGACAGGAAGTGGAAAATGTATGAAAATAAATAAATAAATAAATAAATAAGATTAGCACAAAGTGAAACGCTGGATTCTGATTGGTCAGCCGTGTTTATTCTCTCTGCAGATCCTGTGTGATCTCCTGGTTCCGACGTGTGAGAGCGTGCAGGCGAGTCTGAAACACACACACACACACACACACACACACACACACACACAGTATTTTGTGTATTTTGCGTATTAGCGTGTTGACGTTTAGCGCTCTTTGTGTCCCTCAGACGCTCGAGGAGAGTTCGGAGCCCTCGGGTCTGATCCGAGCGCAGTCCTTACGGGCTCAGGTGGTGGGCGGAGCCAGAGGAGAAGGGCTGAAGAGGGTTAGCTCCGCCCCTCAGCTGGGAGAAAAGGGCGCACTGCTGAAGAGGAAACTGTCCGGGTTGGAGGCGGGGCCTGAAGTGGTGGAGAACAGCGACAGCAAACACAAAAAACAAGGAGGTCAGTCGCCTCGTTCAGGTTTCAGTATCAGCATTTCAACACGCGCGCGCACACACACACACACACACACACACACACACACACACACACACACACACACACACACACTTTCCCTAATGTCATAAGTGTGTATCAGTAACGCTAGCTAGCTTTGTTAGAGTTTTCTTTAATCGTTAGTTTGCTAGCTTTGATTAGGAATCTTCTCCTAATCTTTAGTTAGCTGGATTTCTCTGGGATTACTAGTTAGTTAGTTTACTAGCTAGCTTTTGTACTGGGAATATTTTTTGCTAATGTTAGCAGGGTAACTTTTTAGTTGGCTAGCAATTCGTCAGCGTAATTTTGCCAGCTTTTGTTTAGGTATATTTTGCTCAATTTTTTTCACTAGCCAGCTTTATTTTTGGATTTTTTTTTTTTTTTTTTTTTTTTACTAATATTTAACTAATTTACTAGCTAGCTTTGTTTGGGGATTTCTGTAACATTAACTAGCTAATTTTATTTGGATAGTTTCTTTAGTGTTAGTGTGCTAGCTTCGATTAGGAATCTTCTGACATGAGCTATTTTATTTATTTGTTGCAGTTTTTCTTAAACATTAGCCAAAGCTGTAGTTTTTGTTTGGGATTTTATTAGTTTGCTATTATTATTATTATTATTATTATTATTATTATTGAATGTTTGTTTAATAGCTAGCTTTGTTTGGGGATTTTCTCATACATTTGATCTAAAAGCTGAACAGAAATGTGACAGACGATACACACGCTAGGGAAAGTCGACAAGGCGCTTTGGAGCACAGGGTTCGTGTTTGTTCTGCAGTAGAATTAGCGTTAGTTTCTGTGGAGTGTATTTTAGCTTTTATCTCTCTCCCTCCCTCTCTCTCTCTCTCTCCCTCTCTCTCTCACACACACTACAGTGAGCGCCGCAGCGTCGGTGTGTAGCGATGAAGATAAACCCCACCACGGAGTCCCGAGAGATCTGCTCGACCCCAACGACTTCGAGTGCTCGCTGTGCATGAGGTACCGAACATGTAGCCTTTATAGCCAACCCAGCTAGCTAACCTAGCCACAGCTAAGCTACAGCTGTTCTCTCTCTGTGTGTGTGTGTGTGTGTGTTGCAGGCTGTTCTACGAGCCGGTGACGACGCCGTGTGGACACTCGTTCTGTAAGAACTGCCTGCAGAGGAGTTTAGATCACAGCCCTCAGTGTCCTCTGTGTAAAGAGAGTCTCAGGCTGGTGAGAGCTTTAAATCTGCTGAAAAATAAAACACATTAACGCTGCTAACAGCGAGACGATCGCTAACTCCCTCACCACCGACTTAGCCACGGTACCGTCTCCTGTCGGAACTGTAACCGAAGCCGGAGCGAAGCTGCCGATTGGTCGGCTGCCGTTATGACGTCATCAGATTCGAAAAATTCACACTTTAATCCGAAACTGAAGCTTTTTACTGAAACAAATAAAATCACACTGAAATTAGAGCTGATAATTGAGCTGATAGAAAAGAGCGAATTAATAATAATAATAATAATAATAAATTTCCTTTAATTATTTTTATTATTTAACTAATTAAATCAAATGTAATTTTATATTAATAAAAATATTCAGTAGTAATAAATATGAAGTATAAAAGTCACTTTACTGAAATTATATATAATATATATAAAATAACGTTAATAATATTATTAAATATTTAATATTTTACGTAGTTTTTATTTTTATAATGTGTAAATTTCTCTCTTTCTGTCTCTCTTTTATAAAATAATTCTTTAATATTTATCATTTGTAAAAAAATAAACAACTACAGTAGTAATAATACCAGTAAAATATTTATTTAATATTTTATTTATTTATTTGTAAATATATTTTATAATTATAATAATAATGGGGTGTGTGTGTGTGTGTGTGTGTGTGTGTGTGTGTGTGTGTGTGTGTGTGTGTGTGTGTGCAGTACCTGGCCTCTCGGAGGTTCTCTATCACACGCGTGCTTGATGACATCATTAAGCGTTACCTGTCCGAGGAGCACGCTGCGAGACAGAAGATACACAACGACGAAACGAAAGAGCTCTCCGAGTAAGCAACACACACACACACACACACACACACACACACACACACACACACACAATTTAATCTTCTCTGCTCTAACACACTCTCTCTCTCTCTCTCTCTCAGTTTAGAGAATAATGTTCCTATCTTCGTGTGTACGATGGCGTATCCCACCGTCCCCTGCCCACTGCACGTGTTCGAGCCTCGGTACCCGCCTCATGATCCGCCGCTGCATCGAGACGGGAACGCGACAGTTCGGCATGTGCATCAGCGACACTCACAAAGGGTGTGTGTGTGTGTGTGTGTGTGTGTGTGTGTGTGTGTGTGTGTGTGTGTGTGTGTGTGTGTGTGTGTGTGTGAGGGGCTGATTTATTCATGCTGTTTGACATTTTGAATTTATTCATAAGAGAAAGTACAGGAGGAAGAGTGTTTTGAAGAAGACTGGAAAAAAATACTGCAAGTGTGTGTTATAGTGTGTGTGTGTGTGTGTGTGTGTGTGTGTGTGTGTTTCAGGTTTGCGGATTTCGGCTGCATGCTGCACATCCGTAACGTGCACTTTCTGCCGGACGGCCGCTCGGTGGTCGACACGTTCGGAGGGAAGCGCTTCCGTGTCCTCACACGCAGCATGAGGGACGGGTACTACATCGCTAACATCGAGTACCTGCAGGACCAGAGAGTGAGCGCGCGCGCACACACACACACACACACTCTCTCACACACACCTGCAGTATGTAAGACCACATATGAACGTGGATTGAGAGGTGTAGCTTGAGTGCAGCAGAGCCTCTGATGTAAAGTGTGTGTGTGTGTGTGTGTGTGTGTGTGTGTGATAGGTGGAGGGGAAGGAGGAGCTGCAGCTGCAGGATCTCTACGATCAGGTGTATAATCAGGCGAGTGTGTGGTTTCACGCTCTGGAGAACCGATTCAGGAACCAAATACTGCAGCACTTTGGACCCATGCCTGAGAAAGAGAACGATATACAGGTAACACACACACACACACACACACACACACACACACAGCTGGTACAGTTCCCTAAAATATAAACACTATTGTATGTAATTTAAAGACTGCTTTTTAATGAATACCTGAAAGAGACGGCTTGTTTGTAAAATACAGTTCAGTGCAGAAGTTTGTGCCCCCCAATGGTTTCTGAGTGAGACTGCTGAATGTATCTCTAATTTTATGTGAGGATTCAGAAGCTAGGCTTTCAGGTTATTACTATTACTATTATTATTATTATTATTATTATTATTAATGTTAAATAATAATAATAATGTCACCAATCCCCAGATCCGAAATCTCCGATCCAGTCCTGTTTGTAGTCCTTCTACACAGCAAAGTTATACATAAACACACAGAGCAACTTTCCCTCTCAACACAATCATATAATCCCCCATACAGATCTAGCACCTGTACAACTATACACACACACACACACACACACACACACACGTGTGCACACATTCATATAGACCAGAACAATTCAACATTTGACCCTTGAGCTTGAAGACACGGGTTTCTCAGTACAGACCTGAAGAGTCCTGAAGCCTGCAGAACACCAAACAGTTTGCATGATGCCTCTGTGAGAGTGTTCTTCCCTTGCTGTTTCATTACTATAGTCACCTAACTCCCTACTGACCCCTAATGGATGGAGTAGGCATATTCATGCAGTATTGAAAGACTGTGTGTGTGTGTGTGTGTGTGTGTGTGTGTGTGTGTGTGTGTGTGTGTGTGTGTGTGTTTGTTTGGGTGGGTTACTCGCTGTCCCTCAGGTTGTGGGAGCTGCACAGCTCTCCTTCATTTCTCCTAACAGAAAGGGCAGTTTACTTTGTGTGTTCCAGTGGGTGATGTAGTTTTGTTTTTGTAATTTAATAATTTGGTGATTCTCTCTCTCTCTCTCTCTCTCTCTCTCCAGTCCAGTCCGAATGGTCCAGCGTGTTGTTGGTGGTTATTAGCGGTTCTCCCAGTGGATCCTCGTTATCAGCTCTCGGTTCTCTCCATGACGACGCTCAGAGAACGTCTGGTCAAGATCCAGCACATCCTCGCGTACTTGCAGAACACACACCCCGAGTAGAACACACACACACACACACACACAGAGTGAGACACCATGTGTGTGTTTCCTTATGCCCTTATGCAGTAGTAATATTGTGCTGTCCTACATTAGTACAGAGACAGTCCTGATGCGCGCACACACGCACACACACACACACAAATACTTTGTGTGTCTTCTGAATGAAACAAATCCCAAATGCTGATATTATTGTCATATTATCATAATTGTAATTTGTAAAACAAAACTGAGTTTACACTTAAACCTTAAAACTCAGAGAAATGAAAATAAGACTGTATCAGACGGAGATCAGACGGAGACGTACAGAAACACGTTAGAGCCTGACCAAGATCCCAATCCTGTCACTGATGTCAGTTCTGAGGAGCATACAGTCTGCTCTAGAATTATTGGCACCCTCGGTAAGATGATGAAGCGATTAGACTTTATCAAGAGAAATATATTTATAACATGTAGCTGAAGCACATTCATTATTTTTTTGTTTTATTTTGTAGAGATCCTGCACCTGAGTGATCAGGAAATCTTACCCATGACTTCCTGTTTCACTGGGGTGTAAATACGAGGTCGTACACACACACACACACACAGATGTGCCAATAATTCTGGAGCTGAGAGTGTGTGTTCAGACATGAAGTAGTGTTAGTTTAAAACACCAGACCGGTATTTTACACCACGCTTCACACCAGCCATCTGGATGTGTGTGTTACTCAAACACAACAAACTCAGTAGTAGTTTTTCTTTTCCTTTTTTTTTTAAACTAATAAATACAGTATTGATGCTCTACAGCGCCCAGGTCAGCTTCAGATCAGTTAACACATCGTGTTTAGTGTTAATGCGTGTGTATGTTAGTAATGCAGACATGTTTCTATTACAGTACAGAAATTCCCACACAGCCTGTGGTGTAAAATGTGTTCACACACACACACACACACACACACACGCACAAAATTCGCTTCCTGTGATTAGCGCCCTCTAAACCTATAAAGAATGTTTACTGGTTTATATGTGAATGCAGAATATTTAAAAAAGACTTGAATAGACTTTGATCAGCGTGATTAATTCCCATGCTGCTGCACATTAATATTCATACTGAAACATTCAAAATGGCCGCCGACGTATCGGGCAGGTCCGATCACTCCGAGTCCTTATCACTCGCTTATGGAAAAAATGCAGTTTCATTCCACACACGCAGCACCGAGCCGACAGACATGCGATTTAAAACCATTAATGTGACCTGGTTTCAACAGAATTATTAATAATAACAAAGAAAACTTTAAAGGGAAGAAAAAATATAGAACTCAAGCCTTAATTTTATAAGAAAAATAGCAACAGCACATCAGCGCACAATAAATTATTTTTAATCTCCAGTTAAACACTGCGTACAAACTGCCTTATTACAGCTGGAAGGATGAAGAGATCCAATGAGTACAAAGATCTGAGATTTAGTTTATAAATAATAATAATAATAATAATAATAAATGATTGAATGATATTCCAAATAAAAAAAATGGCCACTGAAAGCAACACAACAAAAAGCTTCAAGCCTTTTTTTTTTTTTTTTTTATTTTAAAGTCACTAAATTTGGAAAGTTTATTCATAAATCCCAAAGACACCCAAACACTTGTTTAATTTATACATTTTTATTTTTTATTAAATTTTATTTAGAGTCTCTTAACCATCAATCTGCAACCATTAATCTACTTTTTAAAATGCATTTATAGCAAAACAAAAATCATTGTGAAAATAATTGTTGTTATTATTATTATTATTATTATTATTATTATTATTATCAGTTTGACAAAGAATTATACAAATGAAAAATTCTCAATTCTTTCGATCTTTTTTGTGATTTAAAAGTTAAATCTCTGACTCCTGAAAGATGGAACCTCTGGTCTGTAATCAGCGTGTTAGTGTTAAAACTGCGTTACTTCCATTGTTTTCATGTTTGTGCTCTAATCGCATTTATGAAATTGCACTACTCCGAGCTCGGCATGCGCTGATACACAACGCGAAGAAATCATCTTCACCAAACAACAGTAACGTAAAAGTTTAACAGAGCGATGCACCGAAATCAGCATTCCCAGATTAAATTACAAATAAGTCGTTAAAGAAAAAAAATAAAGTAAAAAACCCACAAGATAATTTAGAATATTTTACATTTTTGATAAATTCAGTCCTTTCATTAGCTTTCCACAACTTTTTTTGATTATACTGTTTATTTTAATTATCTTTTTTTTAATAAAATTTTTAATTTAATTGTTCATTTCAAATTTACCAGTTAAATAATTTTTAATTATTAAATGAAATTATTTTATTTGATTATGTGTAAAAGTGTAAAATTTGACGCTTCATTGTACGTCTGTATACAGAATATTTTTAGTTTTATTTTTTAAAAATGTATTTTTTTTTTTCTTTTTCACTTGTGGAACTTTCGGTGCATCTCTGGTTTAAAACGTGGCTCTGAGCTGAGTTTAATTTAATTTTGTAAAAATTAAAACATCATCGAGTGCTGATGATGTGAGAGTTGTGTATCAGCACATGCCTGCTCAGAAGACGGACTTCCAAATAGAATCATTTTTATATCATTACGATTGTTATTATTGTTATTATTCATAAATTAGGGAACTTTAGCTAGCTCGAGGGTCGTGTGGAAAATCCACGATAAATTAACGTCATTAATAAACCAAAAGTAGGATTTGTTTCATCAGAAGTTTCGAGTTGTTTAGAGGGTTAGTGTTTTATAAATTGTGGCGATTCGAGCAGAAGAGCGGATTGTTGTTGCGCTGAAGAAAAGATTTTGCGTATTTTCCACATCGTGCAAACGCACTAACACTTTTTGCCTTATTAAAACCATTTAGCATTTTTTTCCATTACGTAATAACGGTTTGGTTTTAATTGTTCTTCTTCTTTGTGTATGTGTACAGTTTAACAAATTGATGAAAATAAATCATTTGAGTTTTTTTTTTCTTTCTTTTTTTTTTTTTTTTTTTTTTTTTTTTTTACAGAATTGTGCTCTTTTTCTTTTCTTTTTTTTTTTTTTTGCTTGGATATTTATGTTAATTTTAATTTAAAATAAAACTAAAATGATTCTTAATCTTATTGTGTCACTGAGATAGAACTGATCTCCTCCACCAGGTGGCGCTACACACACACACACACACACACACACACACACACACACACACACACACAAACATTTTCTAAATAATATCTGAAGGAAAAGCAGTGTAATGATGTAGAACATTCGTGTACATTATGAATTAAAATGATTCGTAGTGATTAATAATAAAAAAGACTTTTAATTAAAAAACCCACTGATTCAATATCATGAATATTTATCACTGTTCATACGTTATTTTACTAAATCAAACCCCATGTTTTAACCAGAAACCCCCAAAAAACATGAAAAAAGGAATAAAATCCTGATCTTTAATTGGAGTGTTTATTTAAAAAGCCATATTTATTGTGTATATAATTCTGTACATTGATTTGATATTAATACAAATTGTGGCCTTTATTTGTAATGATTATCTATCTATCTATCTATCTATCTATCTGTTGTACAGAACAGTTTCAGAATAATTTTATATATTAATTGAATATATTAAATGTTTTTTTTTCTACTCTTTATGCAGCACATCTTTTAACATTTAATTGCTGAGAAAATTATTTAATTATGCGGTGAATTTAAAGCTGAAACGTTTCATCGGAACTCCAGAAGGAGGTCATCGAGCCGAGAGCATCATCACGAACTCTGAAAGACAAAAACAGACAAATATATTATTAGCGCTGATTATTACTTACGTTATAACTAACACTAACACGCTATAAACTTCAGCACTGAGAAAATCCATAACTAAAATCCATAAAAAAATCGTTGATGTGGCGTAGTTTTGTGTAAATGTAACATTTATGGAAGGAGTCTCCAGTGTCAGCGCTTTGTAACAGTCAGAGGTAAAGCTGTAAGTTCAGGACAGAGGAGTTTACGCTTCTTTGCGGTTTCTCGGTAACGTGCGTAACAAGCTGCGATTTTATTTAACGTAAGCGAGAACAGGAACAAACTCAAAATAGTGAAACAAACTCGTTTCATATTAAATGTAACTATAATAATAATATAACAAACCAGATGAAAACGTATGACGTGTCGCGCTTTAATAAATAAAAAATGGTAATTGTTTGTGAAATTGCTGTGGTGTAAGAGGAATAAAACACTCAGGGACGTGCTGCTAGAGGAAAATAATCAACTTCAGGGTGACAGTAACTCCGCTTCATCACACAAAGTATTTTTTTTTTAAAACCTGAAAGGAGATAAAATGTGCTTTAGGCTAACGTAGCTAACAGGTAAGGGATGCTAATAATTTCCAGTTTAGCATCATGTAAATATCATTTTAGACTTTAAGATATTTTAAATATATTTGCATAAATTAGCATTTAATTTTGGGATGTTGAGTATCGTCCAGTCATCATGGTGTAAATGACATCACGCTAAACAATCTCCATCACTTCATCCTGCTTGTCGTTTATTCTTCGGTCCTCGCGTCTGAGGGTGTAAATAAGAGACGGAGATTTAATATTTAATTTAATTTGAATAGCAATTATACAGTTACACAATTACATGATCTCTGTTTATTGACTGCGTGATACTTGCAGTTTTTATAAAACGCTGCTAATTACGTGATCTTGTTTACGTCGAATAATCTCCTCCTGAACTGGTTTGATCTTACGAACTCGTTGTCTTGGTAACAAGCCTGACAGCAGCTCAGACAAATCCACAGTCATGTCAATCCCCAATCCGTATGGACCGAGTTATCTCGAAATGACCTGAACATCTTCTGTGTGATCTCTAATCACAGTTTCTGACCATCAAAGTCCACGGTTCCGTCTCCGTTGAGGTCGATGTCAGACAGAATCTCCTCCAGCTCTCCTTTCTTCAGCTTTTCACCCAGCAGCGTCTTCATCGACTCCTTCAGCTCCTCGAAGCTGATCCTTCCATCTCCATTACAGTCAAACTGAGGCACAGAGAGAGAGAGAGAGAGAGAGAGAGAGAGAGAGAGAGAGGAATATCGTACTACTTTAGATCAAGCTCGTGTTTTTTTTCCGCCTCGTTAGAGCAGGATTGCGGTTTGATCTCAGATTTATCGTCAGTATCAGTATCCTGCTCAGGGTTGCGGTGGATCCCGAGTCTGTCCCGGGAACACCGGGATCCGGACAGGGATGCACTCTGCATGGGACGCTAATCCATTAAAGAACACTTCAGTTCTGATCCAAACCAATTTGAGGAAGCGATCAATAGATGATAGACTTTTCCAGCTCCTTCGTTCCTACACACACCTCAGTGAATATTTTTACATTCTAGTGAGAAACAGAATCGAACTGAACAGAAAAACAGAAGTGTTCATTTCAGTTTGATTCTCAATAGAGAAATAAATAATTAAGAAATGGATTATAAGGTGAGAAAGTACCACTGGCTCCTCCTGTCAGTCAGCGGAAAGTCAGATTCCTGTACCAGGTCTGATTAACATACTCGTCCGAATCGGACTCTCTGATTGGCTCTGATGCGACCAGGACATTAATAACCGTGTTTAAATTACGTCACTATACGCCACCAACAGAGAGCCAGTTCCACTAACAGCAGAAAACTGGCCTTCTCATGGTTCTTCTCATCAGCCACTGATCCTAGACTAAAGGTTCCACCTGTGTGGTTCTTCTTCTCAAGATCATCACCATCAGGAACTAACGGTTCCTAGCAGACGGAATTGCATTACAGGACACAGTCCAGGAGGACACATTAGTTTGATGACAGAAGAAATTGTCCATATCTAATTTTGCACAGTTGGCGAGGCAGCCAGGAGCGAGCCGGCCACCGAGGACGTGGGCTCGTCACGTGTCCCGCTCCGTCGCGGTCCTATCGTAAGGTCTGAGCTGGAACTCCAGACTTCACTGACACGTCAGTAGGTGTTGTGTACTCACCTGTTTGAAAGCACAGTGCAGCTCTCGCATTCCCACCATGTGAGCCGTCTCCATCAGCATCCTCGGACCCATGAGCTCGCAGAAATCATCGAAATCGACATGACCGCCCCCTACACACACACACACACACACACACACACACGCACACACACACACACTCTGATACACTCTGTTTTTTAAAACCTATAAGCTCCTCCTCCTGTCATCTTGAGAAATAATCTGCATGTATAAATGTATTTGATTTCAATACAGCTACACAATGCAATCGTTCTCTCTCTGTGTCTGTGTGTGTGTGTGTCTCTGTGTGTGTGTGTGTGTGTGTGTGTTCTAAATGAAACACACTGAAGTTCTGTCGTGTTTTAATCACAGAAAGAAAGAGTTCATCGTATTGATCATCTCAAGAAAACCTTGAAGAGGTTTTCAGGTTTTCTTCTCACACACACACACATTACACACACACACACACATTACACACACTCACATTTCATCTTGATCTGCTGGATGATCTCGATCAGCTCCATCTCTGTTGGCATGTACCCCATCGTCCTCATGCAGTCCGCAACGTCTTTATAGTGCAGATATCCGTCCTGATCATAATCGAACTCCTTAAAGGCTAGCTGCAGCTCTACACAATACACACACACACACACACACACACACAAATACACACACACACACACACACACACACAAACACATTAGCAGATTTGGTCAGGCTAAAATTCCTGGAACGATTAAATATCTTTAGATTGTACATAAGTAATAAACTCTGTGTGTGTGTGTGTGTGTTACAGTATAATACTGAGTGACGGAGTGGTGTGATAAATCAGAGCTACAGTTATCTCCCTGAAGTTGATTATTTTCCTATAACAGCACGTCCCCACTTACGTTATAGCAGCTATAAACACTCGTTCCCTCACCAGCGTCTCTTTTTTCTCTCTCTTGAAGTTAATAAGACAAAAAAAAAAAAAAACGCTTGTTACGCACGTTACTGAGAAACCGCAAAGAAGTGTAAACTCCTCTGTCCTGAAGATGTCGGAGAAGTTACAGCTTTACCTCTGACACTGGAGACTCCTTCCTTAAATGTTACATTTACGGAAAACTTCATCATATTAATGATTTTTAAAGTCTGTTTATTATCAGTGGAGCGTTCGCTGTACACGTCCCTGTGAATGATCTGTTACGAGCGCATTAACATTAATATTAATATAAACCTGTGATGTGCAGCTGCGCTGCTGTCAGAGCTGCTGTTATAGAAAACTAATCAACACCTTCTGACCAATCAGAGTGCAGAATTCAGCAGCTCTGGGATGTAAATATCTACATTTCTCTACACACCCCTGCTGCTGTCAGCCAACAAAAACACACCATCGCCAACGTACACTCACCATCCAGCTCCTCCGGCATCAGCTTCCTGTCCTGTCACAAGAGACAGAGAGAGAGAGAGAGAGAGAGAGAGTGAGAGAGAGAGAGAGAGAGAGAGAGAGAGAGTGAGAGAGAAAGTGAGAGTGAGAGAGAAAGTGAGAGTGAGAGAGAGAGAGTGAGAGAGAGTGAGAGAGAGAGAGAGAGAGAGACAGAGAGAAAGTGAGAGTGAGAGAGAGAGAGTGAGAGAGAGAGAGAGAGAGAGAGAGAGAGAGACAGAGAGAAAGTGAGAGTGAGAGAGAGAGAGAGAGAGAAAGTGAGAGAGACAGAGTGAGAGAGAGAGAGAGTGAGAGAGACAGAGTGAGAGAGAGAGAGAATCATGACTCAAACAGAATCTAAATATGGAAATCATTAGAGTCCCAGGAGATGTGGCACATAAATATTCACTATTTACCACCATTCACTATCACACACACACACACACACACACACACACACACACACACACACACTGCACAGCAGCTCAGCACATTTATTTTGTCCTTCCTTTTCATTTAGAAACGCTAAGACGCTCTGGAGATGATAAATATAGTGAGAAACAGACGGGACATTTATCAGAGAGAGAAAGTGAGGAACTAAAGTGAAAAAAATCAGAGACACAAAACAGATGAGACAGAAGAATCACACACACACACACACACACACACACACACTCACACACACACACACACACACACACACACATTGTCTAATTGGATAACACCATGTCATGCTTTGCTATCCCTGATGTCAGTACAAACATGCTGTGACTAACATGATGAAATAGCAAGACTTTCTACAGTAACCACACACACACACACACACACACACACACCATCTCAATACAACCACATGCCACTTTTCTCTAATCACCTCTTCCCCTCTCCACCTTGTGTAGCTCCTCCTCTTTTTGGGTCAAGGAAAGCTATTTGTGTTGCGTCTCAGAGTGGTGCATTATGGGTAAGCGTGTCTCACAGGCATCCTCCTAAATCCTGCCAGCGCAGCGTGTGTGTGTGTGTGTGTGTGTATGTATATATCTTCAGCGCTGTGCATCAAGCAGGCTTCAGGTGAATGCTGATTGGTCGAGGCGTGGAGGTGTGTCCGGCTGTGTACCCTGAATCACTGTAAGCCTTTTTCAGCAGGTTTTATTACGAATTTCATATTAGTACTAACAATATTAATTCTAAACATTCTGATTCTAATACCTTATCTTATATTTTATTCATATTTTATTTTATATATTCTATATTTCTGGAATTTCCCACCTGCGATTGATAAAGTGTCATCTCATCTCATCTCATCTTATCATATCTTATCTTTCATCTTCATCTATATTTTATTCATAAAGAGTACTATAACTATAAAACTAAAAATAAGGACTAATAATTCCTGTTAGTTAGCAGGCTAACGTGTTGAGCATTAGGTAAAGGTGTAGTAATTCAATTCAATTCAGTTTTATTTGTATAGCGCTTTTAACAGTGGACATTTTCACAAAGCAGTTTTATCCCAGAAATAAATACATTCAAATTAAATGAAATCAAACTAAATTGTAAACAATAAACTCGTACTGTTTTTGTTGCTGTACTAACTTGTCTTAGATGTTTTGTTTAAGTACACAACATCCAAACTCATCTTGAATTTCTGTGAAAAACTGAAAAACCTGAACTGTCCTCTAACTGCTCGACTTTAAATCTCCACAGTATCAGTGATTCGCAACACGGAGGGAAGTGGAGGTAAATCAAGGGGCTTCTTCTTCTTCTCCACTCATTCTGCAGTAAAACACGTACTGTATAAGCAAGCGTTTGTCTCGTTGTCTTTATAATCATACAATCTTTATAATCAGTGCTGACGCTGCATCCAAATCACGTGTGCTCACTGGTGGTTCAGGGGGGCCAATACTTTGAGCAGAACAACAGATTGTACACCTACAGAGTGACTTGCATGGCTGCCCACACACACACACACACACACACACAATCAAATCAAACTGCAAAGCTAGCAAAACCTTTTAATCCTGATGAGATCTAATCCAAATGAGAAATATGTGATTTTTATAAAGAACACACACACACACACACACACATGCACACTCACACATCATTTTTCATTACGTCTTGTCATTATTTTGTGTTTCACACTCGCACGCTGGAGACTGACAGTGATTCACCATCACAGGTTATTAATACGCTTGTAATCATCTTATCTTTCAGCCTTGCGGATAGGAAGCAGTGTTTAGATGTCACACACACACACACACACACACACACACACTCTTCATCTATTCTCTTTTCTGACTGCAGTCACAGAGGTGTTGTGTAGTTGCACGTTAAAGTTGAGGGCAGTGCATTTTATTTTTAGTGGTTCGAGGATTTGGTTCATGGTTACGCTAACAGGCATAATGATAATAATAATAATAATAATAATAATAATAATAATAATAAAAAAACGCTTTTTATATAGCGCCTTTAAAAAGGCCTCTCAAGGCTCTTTACATCGGAAAAGAAAATAGAAACAGAAGTACATAACATAAAATAAAGTACATAAGCACGTCTCAAACAGGCGTTGTCGTTTTTTTTTGTTGTGGGCCGTCCTGCGATTCTTTCTTTCTAGATCTTTTTTTAAAATTAATTAATTTTACAAATTTTACAAATATTATACAAATTCAATAATACAATAAAATACAAGCCCATCCCCTACCTTTACAGATACATTGGTCTGAGAATAGAAATAAACAAAAGATAATATATCTATGGAAAATAACAAACTACATGTCCATAAATCTTCACTTTCATACACAATGCATGATGTTACTTCGATATCAGCTTCAAATAATAATCACATCTTTACCTTAGCTGTATTTAAAATTATACTCCATATTTTATCAAATTTTTCAGGTTGTCCCTTACATGAGTTTTTTTGGTCGACTATGTGACAGTAACTCATTCCATCACCGTGTTACTGATGATGTCTTCACTATTTAACCAGGTTCGCAATACACAGATCTCAGAAGCTCATAAACATCAGCACGATTTTCTTTCTGTTCAAATCAACTTCGCTTAGCAGCTTTAAATCGCAAAGCAGTGAAACAAGTCGAGGATCTTTCACCGCAGTGTTTCTAAGAATTTTTGACATTAATACAAATATTTGATTCCAAAATATTTCCAGTTGTTTACATTCCCAAAACATATGCATAATCTCTGCGTTTAAAAGATTACATCGAGGATATATTCGGCGTAAACAGTGACCTCTTGTACTGTGTATAGTATGTACACTGCATCAGATTCAACTGTATTGTGTTTTTCTTGGTTACTAATCAGTGTGAAAATCAGCTATATGATTTATTTACGTGTAACGCTTGGCTTCGTGCTAGCTTCGTCCTCAGTGTGAACTTAGAGTCACAGAGCTTTAACTGATCTGACACTGAGTTCACATTAATGCTCAGATTAAGTGAGAGTGAAAAAGTTGTGTCGAGGTTTTTTTTTCCCAAGTGAAAAACAAAAACTGACAAAAAAAAAGTCCAACAATTTATGAATATAAAAACACAAAAGCGGCATCTTCGAAACTTCGAAACTTCTGCACATCCTGTGATGGTGCGTAAGCTGCATTTGAACTATTTCATGTCACAGCACTCTTATTTATTTACAGATACAGGATTGTGAACTTTCACCCTCTTTGGTAGGAAAATGCTTTCTGAGGAAGAACATTTCGTAGATTTGTGCGGATTAATCTACAGGCTGTGAACGGCAAGTAACAGGGCTGCGTCCTAAACCACAGTGTACACACGAACAGGGTGCATAAATACTATAGACACTGTATTCGTCTACAAATATAGTAGCTTGTTATAGTTGTTGTATCGTTGTCAAATGATTACTTATGTTAGCGATTTTTAACTTTATTTGTTCTAAATATGGTTTGTTTGAATCTAATGACTTTTAAGTGTTTAATGATTTTAATAAATCCACTAGCGAGCCTATGATCCTGCTTGAAGCACTGTTACAGAAAAGTGTGTGATTAAGCTAACAAATTTATACGACATAGGGTTAGGGTTAACGTCAGAAAGATATCGGTCCTGCCTCTTGGTGATAAACGCCAGTGGTGATGTTTTACGACGCAAGTACGTCGTCGTGGCGCCAGAAATTGAGTCATCAGTATCGCTGTGTGTAGTGAGCCAGGGTCCTAGTGCCTGAACTCGCGTACACGATCTACTGATTCACCACTGAGGGAGCTAGCGAGCTGACTGAGACGCTAATTCATTCCTTTTAGCTAACGCGCTAACACAGCAGCTGTTTTGTGCTGTATTATATCCCACATAGCTGTGTTTGTGAATCCCTGATGTGATATAACTGTGAAGAAAAGAAAGAATACAGCACAAAAACGAAAATATCGAGCTACATGGCTAACGTTAGTGCGTTGGCTAAAACACAACCATCTTGTTGAAGGAGAAGTGCGCTCGCTCTGGATCTCTCTCATCTCTCTCTCTCTGTGTGGTGATCCTTCTCATCTCTCTCTCTCTCTCTCTCTGTGGTGATCCTTCTCATCTCTCTCTCTCTCTGTGTGGTGATCCTTCTCATCTCTCTCTCTCTCTCGGTGTTGTGTGGTTGTGGCTTGCTTTTCGGTACACCTGGCGCTGAAAGCATGGCGAATCCGGATGATAGCGCGTATAAATCGTGAAAGAACGTTAGTGTAGAGGAGTGTGTTTTAGCAGTTGGTAAAGTGGTGGGGTACAGCAACATTTTAGCTGCTTCCCGTATGAACAGCGCTATTGTGATCTTTTTTAACTCAATTGACAAAGCAAATGAAATGGTGCAAAACAAAGTGGTTTAAACGACTCACTCATATCGGTGCTTCCTCTCAGTACTCCGTCTAAGAAAATCATACTGTCAAACATTCCTCCTTTCCTAAAAAACGAGACGATTGCAAAAGAGCTCTCCCGTTATGGAAAACTGGTCTCTCCCATAAGAAAAATACAGCTAGGAAGCAAAGTACCAGAAATCAAAGACTCAAACATAATGTCCTTTAGAAGAATGGCATACATGGTGCTGAGCAACGGTGCGGAGGAGCTAGACCTGGTGATGAAATTTCGGGTGGATGGTTTTGACTATGTTGTATTTGTCACAACAGATGCTGGCATGAAATGTTTCAACTGCGGAGAAACAGGGCACTTGGTCAGTGCATGTCCAGAAAAACCAAAGATGGTCGGGGCGACAGACAGGCAAGCTCAGCGGACCAGTGACCCTGGGGGAGATGAGCCCTCTGTGTCCGCTCCCCCTGTGGCTGAGTCCTTTGCAGCTGACCCTCCTGCGGCCGAGCCCGTAGCTGCGGCCTCTCCCATGGCGGGTCCTGCTGAGACCGTTCCCCCTGCGGTCGTGGTAGGGCACGGCGGGGGAGACCCTGGTGCTGCTGTGGCAAAACCCGCGGGGGACAAAGCAGGAGCAACTGTGCCTGCGACGGGTGAGAACGAGGATGGAATGAGCGAAACATCATCAGAGCCCCCCATGCAGGTAAACCAGGAGGGGGAAACGGAACGTGGTTGTAGTGCTGACATCAGAAATGACGGAGATACAGATGTTGAGATGGAAGCAGAACCGGAGTTTAAGGTCCCCACCAAAAGAAAGAAAAAGTCTAGAAGCAAGGGCAATAAGCAGGTAAAAAAAATGGGTCAGAGGTGGAGGAAGAGAGCGATGATGGCTCTTCCGATTCAAACTGGTCACATTGTTCACAAGCTGATGAAAGAGAGGTGGTTTACACGGCAGCAGAAATCTCTAAGTTCTTAAAAGATACTAAAGGTAAGAGGGCAGTAAACCTAGAAGAGTTTTTTCCAGATATAGTGCAGTTTGTGAAAGACGTTAAGAAACTAATGAGAAATGGAGCCTTTGAAAAGACTGAGATCTACCGTCTTAAAGCAATGGTGACCAAACTTAAAAAGAATGAAGGTACATTTTAGCATGTCTAGCCCTGTTTTAATAAAAAAAAGGGTTGAGTTACATCAGATTATCGCTCACCTACTATATAATAATGAGTGCAATCACTGCGGTAACCCTTAACATTAATGGTGCTAGAGATCAAAGAAAAAGAGCAGCACTTTATGAACTGCTGAAGCAGAAACGAGCCGACGTCATTTTACTCCAGGAAACACACAGTGACGCAGGGAACTCCTCGGACTGGGAGATGGAGTGGGAAGGGCTCGTGTTTTTAAGTCACCTTAAAACCTCTCTTAGTGGTGGTGTTGCTCTTATGTTTTCACAGTCTTTTAATTAAATTCAATTCAATTTTATTTGTATAGTGCTTTTAACAGTGGACATTGTCACAAAGCAGCTTTACAGAAATAGATGGATTCACAAAAAAAATTGTAAATATGTGAATTTATCCCTGTGAATTTATCCCTAATGAGCGAGCCAGAGGCAACGGTGGTGAGGAAAAACTCCCTGAGATGATATGGGGAAGAAACCTTGAGAGGAACCAGACTCAAAAGGGATGCCATCCTCATCTGGGTGCAACAGATAGTGCGATTATAAATAAATCCCTTCTATTATTGTGTACTATATGGACAAATAGTGCAATTGTGCAACCAATAAGTTAATCACAGTCTTATGAAGTTGAAGAAGTTTTAAAAGGAAGACTTTTAAAAGTGAGAGCATGGTTTGAGAATGAGGTTTTTGTTTTTATATGTGTGTATGCTCCTACTCTGAGTGTAGAGAGGATACTGTTCTTAAACACATTAAGCACTGTAATTGGTTCTTGTAAGCAGAATGAAGTTTTAATCATAGGAGGAGATTTCAATTGCACTGCAGACAGGCTAGACAGGAACCACTTAGAACCTCATGCTGCCTCCCAAAAACGCCTGTGTGAACTAATAGTGACGCACGACCTGAGTGATATCTGGAGGAATTTCCACAGAACACAGAGACAGTACACATGGTCCCACTGTAAAGAAAACATGCTCTCACTGGCAAGGCTTGACCGGTTTTATGGTTTTAAACATCAGCTGAATGTTTTTAGGTCATGTTCTATCTATCCTGTGGGTTTTTCAGATCATTTTATGGTACAGTGTACTTTTAAGAAAAGTAATGTGAAGCCACACAGTGCGTACTGGCATTTTAATGCAGCGCTTTTAGAGGACCTTAATTTTAGAGAGAGTTTTATGGGTTTTTTTGGGATACTTTTAGGCTTCAGAAGCCAGTGGTGGGATGTCGCAAAAGTACAAATTAAATTGTTTTGTCAACAGTATGCTCACAATGTGACCAAGGACATCACCAGATCGCTTAGAGCTCTAGAGATTGAAGTAGTGGAACTCCAGGGTTTGGCAGAGTCCACAGGAAATCGAGGCCACATTGAGGCTCTCAAGAGAAAAAAAAATGCGTTGGCTGATTTGTTCGGCACAACAGTGCAGGGGGCGCTGGTCCGCTCACGCTTTAGAAGCATAACAGAGACGCTCCTTCCAACTTCTTCTTTGGTCTTGAGAAAAAAACCGGACAGAAAAGGTTTATAAATGCTGTGCGAACAGAGTCAGGGGAGCTTGTAACTGAACCTACTGAAATTCTCAAACAAACAGTCGGCTTTTACTCAAAGCTGTATAAATGTGAGCTCGCAGCTGTACAAGAGGTGGAGGAAGGTTTTTTTCAAAACTTTCCAAAACTAACTGAAGGGTCAGCAGACGAGCTTGACAGGGAGCTGACTCTGGAGGAGTTAGAGGCTGCACTCAACGGCATGGCGAATGGTCGGTTACCTGGAATTGACGGCCTTCCGGTGGAGTTCTACAAAGCCTTCTGGTTGGTGTTGGGGCAGGACTTCCTGGAAATGCTGAAAGCCAGCATAAACGATGGCAGGCTGCCTTTGAGTAGCCGTAGAGCGGTCCTGACCCTACTACCCAAGAAAGGTGACCAAACTGATCTCAGGAACGGGCGCCCTGTCTCGTTATTGTGCACAGACTGTAAGGTGCTCTCAAAAGTGTTGGGAACAAGACTGGGGAAGGTAATGGAGCAAGTCATCCACTTTGACCAGACGTACTGTGTGCCTGGCAGGTCAGTCTACGACAATATACATTTGATTCGTGATATTTTGGACATCTCTAGTCTATTGGGTGTGAAGACTGGTCTTATATTTATGGACCAGGAAAAGGCTTTTGATCGGGTTGAACACCAGTATTTATGGAGGGTGCTAGAGAATTTCGGGTTCAACTCAGGTTTCATGGCCATGATCCAGGTTTTGTACAGTGATATTGAGAGCATACTGAAAGTTAACAGTGATTTATGTGTACCTTTTAAGGTGTGTAGGGGTATTAGGCAGGGCTGCTCTCTGTCCGGCATGCTATACGCCCTAGCCATAGAACCATTACTATGTAATATAAGAAGTAAAATCACTGCTCTATCGATACCAAGCTGTAATACCCCATACTGTGTATCGGCCTATGCGGATGATGTGGTAATCATGGTGAATGGACAGAGAGACATTGACATTTTAACTGATATTATAAAAGATTTTAATGTCTTATCATCTGCAAAAGTGAACTGGAAAAAAGTGAAGTCATTTTAGTCGGGGATTGGAAGGGTGGGGAACCATGTCTCCCAGATAGTCTAACATGGAAAACTGGAGGTTTTAAATACTTGGGAGTGTACCTGGGAGACAGTACTTATGCAGAGAAAAACTGGGAAGGCATAAGTGAGAAAATAAAAGGACGTTTAAATAAATGGAAATGGCTTGTTCGACAAATGTCATATAAGGGCAGAACTTGGGTTGTTAACAATCTAGCTGCGTCAGTGTTATGGCACAGACTGGCCTGCATCGATCCACCCCCAAAACTACTTGCGGATCTGCAAGCCATGATGGTGGACTTCTTCTGGGACAAGCTGCACTGGATACCGCAGAGCGTGCTATACCTACCCAAGCAGGAGAGCGGGCAAGAACTTGTTCATTTATCCAGCAGGACTGTAGCGTTTCGCCTCCAGTTTGTACAGAAGCTCCTCACCGGCCCAGAGAGTCTCTCATGGAGAGCGGTAGCAAACAGAATATTGCAAACCGTGGGAGGATGGGGTCTGGACAAGTCACTGTTTTTAATGGACACTAAACAACTAAACTTAGCTGGACTACCTGCTTTTTACCAAGGACTTTTTAAAGTTTTTAACCATTTCAGAGTGCAGAGAGAGGACTGTCCATCACCACGCTGGCTCCTTGATGAACCGCTCATCCATGGTGCTTGGCTGGATGTAACGAGCAGGACAACTCCAGCCTTAACAAGAGCTTTGATCTCCTCAAGGACTGTGACTCTGTGACAGCTGGTGGAACTGACAGGACCGGACTTTGCTAGTCCAAATGACTTAGCAACACGGATAGGGGTGAAGTCTGTCCGTGTGGTCACACAGTGGTTACAAAGGTGGAGGTCTGCACTTACGTCAGAGGAGCACATACAGCTCAGGGACTATTGCGGTGAGCCCACTCCAGGTTTAACTATTGAAGCCAATCTGTCAGAGGTCTCAGGCATACTATGCATACTATGGCGGAGGAGCGAGTGTGGCGTGTAGAGCACGTGAAAGCGGTTGGCGTTTTGCCAGTTTTTCCGGCATTAAGTGCTACTTTTTCCGCTTAAACATCTCGGAATCATTACATATATTGTTTGAGTGTTTGTGAAAGGAAAATAGCTGTGTGCGCGTGTGTGTGTGCGTGTGTGTGGTGTATTGGAGAAGCATGGCGACTCCGAATAATAAGTTCTATGAAGGTTTGACTCGCCGGCACGGTGTGCGGGTGGTGTGTGCGGCGAGTGTTGAGGAATGTGTTCTAGCGATTGGTGATGTGGTGGGGCACGAGAATATTGTCGCTGCCTCCCGCATGAACAGTGCCATTGTGGTTTTTTTGAATGACGTTGAAAAAGTAAGAAAACTGACTCAGCATGGTATAGTTTTAAACAATGAACTTAAACTGGTTTCTCCCCTCAGTGCACCGTCTAAGAAGGTTATACTGTCCAATGTCCCTCCTTACATTACCGGTGAAGCAATCAGTAAAGAGCTGTCTCGGTATGGGCGACTAGTCTCCCCCATTAAAAGGATTCCCCTTAGCTGCAAGTCCCCAATACTCAAACACCTGGTGTGTTTTAGAAGAATGGTGTTTATGGTGTTAAAGGAAGGTATTGAAGAGATAAATGCTGTTTTTAAATTCAGGGTCGATGGATTTGATTACAGTATATTCGCTACTTCAGATACCGACATGAAGTGTTTAAAATGTGGCAAAATGGGGCATCTTGTTCGGTCCTGCCCTGAGAGGCAGAGTGACCCCGGTGTTTCTGAGCGGCCGGGGCAAGAAGCAGCTGAGCCTGCTGTGGCCGTTCCCCCTGCGGCTGCAGTTCGGCCGGCTGCTGAGGGCCCCGTTGCTGCTGCTGCACCAGAGCTGTAGGAGAGTGAGACCCAAGCCCAGCCTGCAGCCCAGAAGCCCACTGAAGCTACAGCAACCTCGGAGAAGCCCTGCTCGGCTGAACCGGCCGTGGAGAAGCCCTGCTTGGCCGAACCAGACCAGCAGAAGCCGTGCTCATCTGGTGAGAGCTCAGTGGGTTGTGGCACAGTGCTGGAGCTGCCTGCGCTGGCAGAGGCAGGCACAGAGGTGCAGAGCCGCCGCCCGGAAACACCGGTCACTACACCAGTGCAGGGGAACGGGGGAGACGATTAAAGGTACCGATTAAAAGAAAGAAAAAGGGTAAGGGACAAGGAAAAAAACAGGCAAAGACAGATGCAAAGGCTGAGGAAAAGGAATCGACAGTGACGAGTGCATGTCAGACTCTGTTCTTAACTTTGACTCTCAGGAGGACCAGTGAAACGTTGTCTACCGTGCTGAGGACATTAAAGATTTTTTAAAAAACACCAAATGGCAAAAGAATGTTGAAATAGAGAAGTTTTTCCCAGACCGTAAACAGTTTGTACACGACGTTAAACACTTTAGACGAGAAGGAGCTTTTATTGATGTTGAAATCTTCCGTCTAAAAAAACTGATAACTAAACTGATAAACTAAACAGGGAAAACTCTGATGATGATTAGATAAATGCGTGGGATGTTTTATATTGGAGAGGTTTTAACCCTCTGTTTCATGTTGCGAGTTTGAATGTTAATGGAGCAAGAGAGTACAATAAGAGAGTTAAGCTCTATGAACTTGTGAAGCAGAAGCGGATAGATGTTGTGATGCTGCAGGAAACCCACAGCGATGTTAGCAATGCTGCTGATTGGGTGAAGGAGTGGGACGGGTTGGTGATTTTAAGTCATAGCACATCACTCAGTGGTGAAATTGCCTTGCTATTTGCTCGCAATTTTATTCCCTGTTCTTATTCAGTTGAAGAGATTTTAAATGGGAGGCTTTTAAAAGTGAAAGCATTTTATGAGAATGAGGTTTTTGTTTTTATCTGTGTGTATACTCCCACCAGTGCAGTGGAGAGAATGAGTTTTTTAGATAAACTGAACAGCGTGATTTCTAACTGCAACGCCACTGATATTTTAATTCTGGGTGGAGATTTTAACTGCACGACAGATAATTTAGACAGGAACCACGCAGAACCTCATGTGGCTTCCCGTAAGCGCCTGTGGGAGATGATGGAGGCCCACGAGTTAAGTGATATATGGAGGAACTTAAATAAAAGTCGGAGACAGTACACGTGGGCCCACTCCATAGAAAACACACTCTCCCTGGCGAGATTAGATCGTTTTTATGGTTTTAAGCATCAACTGACGTTCTTTACACAGTGTTTTATTGTTCCAGTAGGCATCTCTGACCACAGCATGGTAAAGTGTACCATCAGCAAAGAGAACGATGGATGTGGCGAAAACACAAATCAAAGTATTTTGTCAACAGTACACTCTCAACATCACAAGAGACATCATTAGCTCTCTGAGAGCTCTGGAGATAGAAATAGTGGAACTTCAGCGTTTGGAGGCCACAGGAGATCGAGGGCATATTGAAGCTCTCAAAAGCAAAAAAACAAAATGAATGACCTGTTAGACATTACAGCACAGAGGGCGCTGGTCCGCTCACGCTTTAAGAGCGTGACTGAGATGGATGCTCCATCTAAGTTCTTCTTCAGTTTAGAGCAAAAAAATGGACAGAAAAGATTCATACATGCTGTGCGGACAGTATCAGGGGATTTCTTATCGGAGCCCACTGAAATTCGCAAGCAGACAGTCAGCTTCTATTCGAAGCTGTATAGCAGTGAGCGGTCAGGGGCACAGGTGGTGGAGGAGAGCTTCCTCAAAGACCTGCCAAATCTTACGGAGCAAGCAGCCAGGGAGCTTGACAAGGAGTTGACGCTGGCAGAACTCTACGAAGCTCTCCAGGGTATGGAGAACGGCCGGGCGCCAGGCATAGACGGTCTCCCTGTAGAGTTCTACAAGGCCTTCTGGGCAGTAATAGGGCAGGATGTGCTGGATTTCCTAAGGGACAGCGTGAGGGGAGGTAAGCTCCCGTTGAGCTGCAGGAGGGCCGTCCTGACCCTGCTGCCAAAAAAGGGAGACCTGACACACCTGAAAAATTGGCGCCCAGTGTCACTACTGTGCACTGACAGCAAGCTGCTCTCAAAAGCATTAGCCTTGAGACTGATGAAGGTAATGGAGCAGATCATTCACCATGACCAGACGTACTGTGTGCCTGACAGGTCTATATTTGACAATGTTTACTTTATTCGTGACAATTTGGGCGTCTCCAGGCTATTGGGCTTAAAGACTGGTCTGATTTTCCTAGGTCAGGAAAAGGCATTTGACCGGGTTGAACATGAATACTTGTGGAAGGTGCTGGAAACCTTCGGGTTCAACCCAGGTTTTATAGCCATGATCAAGGTGTTGTACAGTGAGATTGAGAGTGTAAATAAACTGAGAAGTCAGCTCTCTGGTTTTAATATTCCACACTCCAATGCTTCACTCTGTCTGTCAGCATATGCAGATGACTTGGTGCTAATGACTAGGCTCACAAACAGATGTCAATGTTTTAATTGATATTTTAAAAGACTTTCAGATTTTATCTTCTGCAAAAGTCAACTGGGCCAAAAGTGAAGCCATTTTAGTTGGGGAGTGGGGAGGTGAGCAGCCTACATTACCGGGAGGCCTGCTGTGGAAGAGGGGAGGTTTTAAATATTTGGGTGTCTACCTTTGTAAATAATGACTTTTTAAATAAAAATTGGGAGGGCACTGTAGAGTATGCGAAGGGCAGACTGAGCAGGTGGAAGCGGCTGGTCCCGCGGATGTCCTACAGGGGGAGGACGCTGGTGATCAACAACCTGGCAGCGTCGTCCCTCTGGTACAAGCTGGCATGCGTGGATCCGCCGCCAAACCTGCTAGCAAGCATCCAGGCCCTGCTAGTGAACTTCTTCTGGGATGGTCTACACTGGATTCCACAGAGTGTCCTTCACCTGCCCAAAGAAGAAGGGGGGCAGGGGCTGGTCCAGTTAGCCAGCAGAACTGCAGCCTTCCACCTCCAGCTCATACAGAGACTCCTCACTGGACCCAGAGACCTAGTATGGAGAGCAGTAGCCAATGGATTACTGCACACAGTCGGAGGACTGGGACTGGACAGGACTTTGTTTTTAATGGACACGAGAATGCTGGACATTTCCGGATTACCGACCTTTTACCGTGGGCTTTTTAAAATCTGGAACTTTATTAAAAAACAAAGCAAGCACTGTGGAACTGTACACTGGCTGCTGGAGGAGCCCCTTGTTTACGGGGGGCGCCTGGACATTTCTGGGGTGACCGTCCCTGCACTGTCCAGGGCTCTCGTCTCCTCGAGGATCGTGACACTCCGGAAGCTGGTGAACGTCACGGGGACGGACCTGTCACGGGCGGAGGACCTGGCAGCGCACATAGGACTGCGGTCCTTGCGTGTTGTCAATCAGCTCCTACATCGCTGGAGGTCCACCCTAACATCAGAGGAGCGTGTTCAGCTGATGAACTACCAGACCACGGAAACCGGTCCTACAGAGGAGGGACCGTTCCCCCAGCTGAACATCGCTCCTGACCTCGACGGGTGTGGAGGTCCCCTCCTGGAGTGCCGGGGAGAAGGGGAGATGGACTTTGGATCAGTGTCCGGGAAGCTGCTCTACAGGGCCTGTGTTAAGGTTTTAAATAAGAAAAAGCTTAGTGGGCGGGTAGACACCCCATGGAGAAGTGTACTGGGTTTTAGTGATGATATTAAACCAGAGTGGAGGGCACTGTACAAACCACCATTAACCAAAAAAGCTGCCGACCTCCAATGGAGGATTTTACATGCTATTATTTCTGTGAACTCTTTTGTTTCACAGAAGAGAAACTGTTTTGTTCACAGAGAGAAACTGTTTTTCATGCTTTTATTCACTGCTCCAGAGTACAGTCATTGTTTGTGTTTTTACGGAGCATCTTAAGGTCTTTTTATGTAGATTTTTCTGTTCAATGTTTATTCTTGATTTTAAATATGTCAGGAGACACAGATTTAAGTGCCAACTGATTAATTTTATCTTTGGTCAGGCTAAAATGGTAATCTATCTGACCAGAAGAAACAAAATGGCACAAAAAACACAGACTCTGATGCAAAAAAAGTCTTCTGTAGACTAAATCAAGAATTCTGATTGATTTTAATTTCTACAAGAGTATGAACGATCTGCAGATGTTTGAGACAGTGTGGTGTTGGGAGAAAGCTCTATGTTCTGTGTCAGAAGGAGAACTCTGCTTTGCACCTGAGCTCAATTAACCCTCACACCTCACAATTTTTCACTGTTATACTTACCCTAATTTATTGAAATGTTTTTAATATTTATTTATTTATTTATTTATTGAGTCACACTGATTGTACCATGTATAATGTGACTTGTTCAAATAAAGGACTGTAAAAAGTAAAAAAAAACTCTCTCTCTCTCTCTCTCTCTCTCTCTCTCTGTGGTGATCCTTCTCAACTCTCTCTCTCTCTGTGGTGATCCTTCTCAACTCTCTCTTTCTTTGTGGTGATCCTTCTCAACTCTCTCTTTCTTTGTGGTGATCCTTCTCAACTCTCTCTCTCTCTCTCCCTCTCTCTCTCTTTCTGTGGTGATCCTTCAGTGCACCAAATTCCAACCCCCAGCTCTTGACAGGACTGTCATGGCGACTCACATGTTTCAGCTTTAAGACTAAACACATCTCCGTTCTCTCTCTCAGTGATAGCTGATAGATGACAGTCTTTAGACGTCTCTGTAGTGAGGTGTTGTACCTGTCCGAACAGCGTGTTCAGGAAGGACGTGTACGCCGTTACTGAGCTCTGGCTGATTTTTCTCTTCTGATTCCCAGCTTTAGGTTCTTTAATGCTGCTTTTCAAAGCCGAGCGTAACGGAGGATCTGATGGAGGAGAGGAACCGGAGGAAGAACTGAGGAGAGAGAGAAGTGTTTGCACTCACTTTTGGCCTTCATTACCTTCATGATCTTCAACATCATCATTTTGTTTTTGAAATGACTTACTTTTGACTCGAGGATGATTTACTCCTCTGAGACATGCTGAAGAAAGAAAATAGAGATTTTATTAACTACTACACAGTTACACCTAAAACTGTGCCTTGATCCACAGCCATAAAACACTTTTCTACACAATAATGATATACATGTAGATTAGGATTTTAAATAAAATTCACAACACAATAAGGCTAGTTTGCTAGCTAAAGAATTGCTAAAGGAATCGCGTCTAAAAGTACTTTAGTAACAGGAAGTGAAATATTTCGGTGAATATAATTTATCTGTCCTGAATTGCAGTGCTTTTTTCTTGCTCATGTATGCAGTATAGTTAATTACCAAAGTTGTAGTATTTGTTATATCTGTGAAAAAAACAAAACAAACGTGAAGCTGCTGAAGTTTTATGGAGACAATTACAAAAAAAAAGTTTGATCCTGTGATGCTGGTGAGGAAGAAGGTTGAGGAAACACCATAAAAACAATGCAGTGATCCACCTGAAGCATAAACACCGGGTTTCAGCGGATCAGTGAACATTAACAAACCAAAACACAACACAAACACAAAGCACATTCCTACACTTACAACAATCACTAAACCTGACTAAACAGTCGTAGCTGCTGTAGTGATCAAATCAGTCGCTAATCAGTCGTTCTGCTGTCGAATACAGTGACGACTCGTGACCACTCCTACAGAGAGTGATAATTATAAATATGCAAATGATATGCAAATTATAATGTGATAAATAACGCACTCAATCGCTCATATCTCTGTTTTATCCTGCTTTTGCCAAGTTTTTCTGCCGTTTATTTTAAAGACACAGAAGGTCAGGTATAACTCTTTAAATGACGAAGCTCTATGATAATGAGTAGATAATTAGTGATAATGGCTTTTTAACTTTAATTAGCTTCTGAAACTACTTTCTGTAAAAAAAAAAAAAAAAAAAAAAGTAACAGGACGATTTTAATGCAGCACATATGCTTCCTGTCTTCTCTTTTAATGAGATGAATGCGTTCTCAGGACTCGCTAATGATTAAACGGAGGCTGGAGTCGCTGCCAGTCAGCACGGCCACGAAAACAATCTCACTCCCTAACAGCATTAATTAGAAGAACGTATTAGAGGAGACAGAAGCTAATTAGAAAACTAACCGGGCTGTAAAGAAAGAGGCTCCAGTGTGATGTGTGTGTTCGATATGGACGCTTTAAAACGAACAGTGTGACTCTGTGTTTAATGACGTGACCATTACAAATGAACAGCACATACTATGTCAATAAAATAAATAGATTATGATGGAATGTTTTTGGAGAAATATAATCTGGTTTCTCAGTTCTTGCTCATGGACTTCATGGTGTTTCTTACTCACCTTCAGTTGTAGAAGTCTGATGTTCCTCAGATGTGTGATAAGTTTTACCCTCGTTGCTTCTGGCTCATTCTTTAAACAGATGATAATCTCTGCTTAACTATGGACGGATTATTGAAGTGTTTGGATTAAGTCATGTGACTGTTCTGGTTAATGTGACAGTCCAGAACAGGCTGTGTTCCAACACGTTCTTGTGCTCTTCTGTCCATTTGTCCTTGTTTGGCAGGAGATTTATAGACTTTAGGAGCACAACTTGAATAAAAAGAATTGCAATCTAAAATATGGAGCATAAAAAATGGAGGTTTCTAAATAAAATATCACAAATTAAAAAAAATAACATTTGATTGGGTTTCTGTCTTCTGTCTCATCCACCTTTACATGCTAGTGAAGCTATACTATATACACTATATGGCCAGAAGTATGTGACCTTCACACACATATGTGTTTCTTCTCCAAACTATCAGAAGCTCACAGTTGTATAGAACGTCTCTGTGTGCTGTAGCTTTACAGTTTCCCTTCACTGGAACTAAGAGACTCAAACCTGTTCCAGCATGACAATGCCCCTGTGCACAAAGCGAGCTCCATGAAGACATGGTGTGTGAAGGTTGGAGTGGAAGAACTCGAGTGTCCTGCACAGAGCCCTGACCTCAACCCCACTGAACACCTTTGGGATGAACTGGAACACCGACTGAACCCCAGACCTCCTCGACATCCCAACATCAGCGCCTGACCTCACTAATGCTCTTGTAGCTGAATGAACACAAATCCCCACAGCCACACTCCAACATCTAGTGGAAAGCTTCCCAGAAGAGTGGAGCTCATTATAACAGCAAAATCTGGAATGAGATGTTCAACAAGTACTTTTGCTTTTATAGTGTATGTCACTTCACTTTGCTAGTGAGTTAGCAAGTTGATACGACTCCCTCATGGTTATTTCTCCATGAACATGAATTCAATTAAATTCATTTTTATATATTTCATTTGTCACAAAGCAGCTTTACAGAAATCCAGATACAGATTTAGATTTATCTTTAATGAGGAAGCCAGAGGTGACGGTGGAGAAGAAAAACTCCCTGAGACAACATGAGGAAGAAACCTTGAGAGGAACCAGACTCAGAAGGGAACCCATCCTCATCTGGGTGACACCCGATAGTTTGGAATTATAAATCATTCCCTTCTATTATTGTGTACTATATGGAGAAATAGTGCAATTGTGCAACCAGTAAATTCATCACAGTTTTTGCAAGAAGTCCGGCTGGTTAAAATCTATCCACTGTCCACTGATGGAGTCCTGAGTACGAAGCTGCTCGTGGCAACTGCAGCCCCAAAGCCACTACATCTGACTTCATATCATATCTGACTTTAATGTGAATGCGCCTGTCACCTGAAACATGCGCACATCAGTTACATTTCTGCACGCTTCACGTGTGTCATGAACAACAACAAAAACGTCTGATTTGTAAGAATCCATCAGACTAGAATCAACAAATGATTACGCTGGAAGCCCGGTCCTGCATCCCGGTTGCTCTGGAGGTCAGCAAACAGCCTGTTAGGCCAGATGGCTAGCTTTTGCTGTTTTTGCAGCTATTGCTGGCACTGCTGCACGAGAGATGTGTGTGTGTGTGTGTGTGTGTGTGCAGGAGAGGATAGATACAGCAGCGGTGGAACTGTGATTGACACAGTATTTATACAGTTTTTTTGGTGTTGTATCCACAGTCATATTTGCCGTTTCTTGGGCAGTTGTTTCAAACACTTCTCTGTTTTGGTAGCAATTGATTAATTTTCCTAAATATCAACTAAACCATCAACTTCTCCATCCTTCTACTGAATATAGTCAATGCCGCTGCGCTTGCTGTTCTTTACTGTTGTTTTGCCGTGCTGGATGATGCTGACGACTCTGATATGAGCATCCGTGTTGGGAAAAAGCCAGATGAATTAAAATCTGAGCGTTCTTATTCACGCCACATAGTTACGGATCTAATCTAGGACTAATACGAAAGCGGTTTATTTAAAAAGATCAGATGTTTGTGTCCTATTAGCCATATCTGTGTCACATTAAAGCAGAAAATCAGATTTGCGTCCCGTGATCCTGTGAACATTGCCCTAAAACTAATCCTGTCTGAATCAGGCTTAAGTGTATAAATCTCAGAGGAGAGGCGTCGTGTTCCAGTGCACGATGCTGAAGTTTCTCAGCACAGCTGGACCCATGGGCATTGGGCTAGTCATCAATACTAAATAAATTTACAGTGTAATTTTAGCCATAACGATTAGTCTGAGGTTCACACACACACACACACACACACAGCATCGGATTTCATTAATGCAGCCTCTCGCTGTTCTGTAACACAACGCTATTGTCATGTAACACAGGAGGCAGCGGATGCAGTTGCAGATTTTATTAAAGAAACTTGCAGTAAGAAATCAAAACCGTGAAAAGAGGAATTAGATCAGAGAATACACAAACAATAACCGGGGCCGTGGAAGACACGACGCCACATGAAGAAGACAACACACAGCAGCAGCAGCAGCAACAACAACAACAACAGAAGCCTGAAAAAGAAACACACAGAAGCTAGAATTTAAATAGGTGTGCTGATTAGGGGCAACACAAAACAGGTGTGAGTGCACGGTGAGACATGTGACAGGGTCATGTGATGTGCTGGGGCTGATGGGTGATGTAGTCCAGCGCCGATTTCGGCATAAACATCGATATACCCATGTCATACATTCATTTTTTTGGTGTAGGGGATGAAGCCATTTTAGATTCATGCTGATTAAAAAACACATTAAACAATATTGATTCAAAATTGATTGCTTTTGTTTTTGTGGTTTAAAACATTCAGAGCTAGACAGAAAGACATAAAAACTTAAATAAAAACCTCATTAGCATGTGTCTTTGGTCAGATTATAAAGTTTCTCTTGTAAAGTGTTAATCACTTCAATTACAAAATTCTACTTTGTCAGTAATTTTCAATAAAAGTTCAGCAACTGATTCTGATTTTCAGAATGTGCGCTCCTGCAAAAATAAATAAATACAAATAAAATAATTAACCAATCACATCAAGTCGTGTTTCGCATCAAGTCAAGTCAAGCTGTTAACGTTTTCACAAGCCAATCAAATCCTGCTGAAAGATAATAAACATTATTCCAGAGGTATTATAACGGAGGAGAGTGTAGATGAGACGGAAAATACCAAAAAAATCAATATTTAAATGATCGTTTCAGACGTGACCTCATTTACACATTTTGTGTAAAAGTGCTGCATTTTAACAACAGAACGCAACGATACTCCAAAAGAGAAAGCTTCTTTTTTCCCTAATAAGGTGTGCAGGGATGGGGAGCTTGAAAAGTTTGAATCCGTCTGCATTATTCCCGTCCAAACATTCCACTTCTCTCGGAAATACATCACATATTGTGGAAGCAACATGCGCTCGAGTGTCACGTTGTCTTTAACAGCTTCCTCTCTCCTCAACACTGAAGAACTTCCACACTGGAAAACGCTTCAGTGATCTCATCTGGATATATTCAGATGTTCCTTCCAAAACTTCAGCTCAGACCTGCGCAGAGGAACCGTGGGGTTCTGGAAAAGTTCTGCTGCACATCCTGCTCACTGTGGGAACTTGTTTAATCACTGTCACGAAGTGACCGAGATGATAATAATCCCGAGCGGTGGCACACAATGAAAGCATGTCATGAAGCGAAATGATTTGAAGAATATTAATGAGAACATTTAATTCCACTTCAGTGTGTACGCTTCTGATTAAACCACATCATTTAACCTCAGGGCTACAATTACAGCAAAGTTTTGTACTGGTGACTCTTTACGTTTAAGATGATGATGACGATGACGATGATGAATCGCGTACAACAATCAGACACGGAGAGAGAAATAACGAACCTTAAAGCTATAAGAAGTCCTGCAGATCAGAAGAATTCGCCTGTTTCTGAAGCGAGACGCTCTCAGTGGAGCAACTAGCAAAACTAGCTAGCTAGCATACATGTAGCATTGAGTCTGCAGTTTACATTAAAGGATTCAGCTAGATGTATGAACTTCAGGACTGTTATGACAGTGAAATGCAGTCAGCATCCAACCAGTAGTGCAAATAACAAATAAGTTAAATGAGGTAACAAGGTCATGGTGCAGTAAGTTAACAGTGTAGCGGTAAAGGTAAACAATATGATACACAGCATTAATGCAAATAGCATTTAAGTTAAAGGGAATAAATAAGAATGATGGTGCAGTTAGTTGAGATAAACAGTATACAGGTGGAGATACGCAGCATGAAGCATGCAGTATGATGCAGTGGATAAAATGCAGATGTGCAAATAACAATAAAGTGCAAATAACATTCTGATATAAATAACAGTAATAATGACAGATAAATATCATGTAACTTGATGCATAATTACTAAACATTCTGCATGAGGTACAAATTATTTCTAAAAGCTGATGTGAAGTCGAAATGGTGAACCACAGAAGAAAAAAACATGTCTAATTTACCAAAGAAAAATTGTGTGTAATCATTGATATGATGAGGTTTTCTGTAAGGAGATGTTTATCTTAACAAGCTGCGTTTTTATTTTTGTCTTATTAACTTGAAGAGAGAGAATAAAGAGAGGCTGGTGAGGGAACGACTGTTTATAGCTGCTATAACGTAAGCGACAACAGGAACCAACATTTCACAGATGTTACACAACATTAAATGTAACTATAAATAGATAAAAAGTATAACATGCTGTTCATTAATAAATAAATAAATAAATATGAAGGGATGGTGTGATGAAGCGGAGTTACTGTTATCACCCTGAAGTTGATTATTTTTCTATAACTGCACATCCCTGTGTGTTTTATTCCTCTTACACCACAGCTACAATTTTTATTTATTAAAGAACGACACATCACACTTTTTATCCATTTGTAGTTACATTTAATGTTGAGCTTGATAACTTATTTGGTGTGTGTTCTGATTTTGTAACTTTTTCTTTTTCCTTTATTTGTTTCTCAGGTCCAGATGTTTATGTGCTCTATGGTGAATATCTCTCTTCTAATGAACATCTCTGGGGTACTTTTTGAAGTTTATTCCTCCGTCTCTGGGATGAGGCATGTCGATAAACACACACACACACACACACACACACACACACAGTGAGTGACGGTGCAGTGGTGTATCTCAGCGTTCACAGTTAAATGGTGGCCAAATGGACCGTTTAATGCAATGTGCAATGTTTCATCAGCTTTCAGGCCTGAAGGAAGAATCTGTCCTTAAAGCCCAGGGGAAATAAAATCCATGATTGCTTCCTAATGAGGTTAATGTTGGATTCTGGTCTCAATCTGCAGTACAGCGTCGGATTAATTTCTGTGTTTAGTCGTGCTCGAGTGGCGTAGCAGAACTGAGGATCTCGGACTGACTGACAGCTGTCAGTCAAGCGTACTCATATTTGGCCACGCCCACTCACACCTGACCAGGTTGTAGTTTTCACTGGGGTTTAAAAAAAGCATGAAATTCATGAAGTGTGCTTTAGGACAGCGAGTGTTTATTTATCCAGTATCTTAAAATTCTCTTTTCTGTAGCTGACTGTGTAGATTGTTTTAGATCTTAACTGTTTTAACTTGTATTTTTATTTTTAAAATAAAGTTTCTACTAGTCCTCTTTTCATTTTGTTGAAGTGTACAGAAGTTGAGCTGCTATGTATTTTGAGCAGCGTTTTATTTTTAGTTCATCAAACACCCCGTCACAGCTGCGACTGCTGGAAGTGAGGCGTGTTTCTTTCAGGCGTTTCAGCAATAAATGAAAGAACATGCGGGTGTGCTTTTATGAAATATCATCTCAT